>NC_092421.1:85625765-85810466 GCF_040894005.1 Engystomops pustulosus
AGTGCCGCCGCCATTACTACTATACTGGTAGTTACTAGCAGAAGAACAATAACTCCCAATGTAATGTTATAGAACAAACACTGATTATACTTTTCGTTTTGGTTTCCCTTAATATTATTATTTTAATAGATCTAAACTATTATAGAAAGGGAACATTACAACATACATACAACACATATACAATCCCCACAGTAGATATCATCGCAGGGAATCATCTCTCGTGTGCAATATTTATTAACCCCCTGTGCGCCGCATCTCTGCTCTGTGCTGAGAATAATCCCCAGACATGTAACCATCATCTCCCGTGTCCTGGGGGCTGGTGACATTGGGGACAGCAGTGATGGCAGCAGCATTAGTGCAGGGAGGGAAAGTGCAGCTCATCCCTCAATGTCCATTGTCCGGAGCAGGCGCCAGGGACAAATACCTGAAGGTTACCTGCTCATTGTTACGGGATAGAATTATCTGCACATCTCTCCTCCATGTGTAGATAACATGTCACTTGCCCCCTGACCTGTCCTCAGCACTATCATCATCATCATCATCGCCCTCATCCTCATTAGTGGCGCTATTAGCGCCTCATTTCTCCATAGTTACCACTACAACAGCACTTACTGATACTACATTTACCACTACTACTACTACTACTGCACTTACTGACACTACAATCACCACCACTACTACTACTACTACTACTACAGTACTTACTGTCACTACAATCACCACTACTACTACTACTACTACTACAGTACTTACTGTCACTACAATCACCACTACTACTACTACTACTACTGCACTTACTGACACTACAATCACCACCACTACTACTACTACTACTACTACTACTACTACTACAGTACTTACTGTCACTACAATCCCCACTACTACTACTACTACTACTACTACTGCACTTACTGTCACTACAATCACCACCACTACTACTACTACAGTACTTACTGTCACTACAATCACCACCACTACTACTACTACTACTACTACAGTACTTACTGTCACTACAATCACCACCACCACTACTACTACTACTACTACTACTACTGTACTTACTGTCAATGCAATCACCACTACTACTACTACTACTACAGTACTTACTGTCACTACAATCACCACCACTACTACTACTACTGCACTTACTGACCAGCAATCACCACTACTACTACTACTACTACTACTACTACTACTGCACTTACTTACTCTACAATCACCACCACCACTACTACTACTACTGCACTTACTGACTCTACAATCACCACCACTACTACTACTGCACTTACTGATATTACAATCACCACTACTCCTACTACTACTGCACTTACTTACTCTACAATCGCTACAACCACCACTACTAATATTACTAATGCACTTACTGACACTACAATCACCATTACTACTGCTACTGCACTTACCGACTCTACAATCACTACTACCACCACTACTTATAATACTAATGCACTTACTGACACTGCAATCACCACCATCATCCTTATCACCAGTGTCCTTTATAATAGCAGATAGTTTACACACAGTTACCACTACACTATCACTACATTGCCACCACTACCACTGTAATCATCCTAGCCTGGATAGTAGCACCTAGTTTACGAACAGTGACCACTACTAGGGTAACTAGTTACACTACTACTACTACTACCACACGACTATTAAAATCAATGTAATCATCCTAGCCTGGGTAATACCACGTTGTTTACACACAGTGACCACTACTACTGTAACTAGTAACTCCAGCAACACAACTACTACTGTCATCATCCTAATCATAATTAGCCTTGATAAGAGCACCTACAATGACCACTTTTTCTGTAACTAGTGACACTACTACAACACTGCTAAAACTACTATCGCTGCGATCATCCTTATCATCATTATCAGTCTGGATAATAGCACCTAGTTTACACACAGTGACCACTACTAGTGTAACTAGTTACACCACCAACATATTACTACTACTATTACACCACTATTAAAACTGTGATAATCCTAATCGTAATTACCAGCGCTATTAGTGCCTCTTTAAAACGTAGTTACCAATGCTACTGCAAGTTACACTACTACTACTAGTTGCAGTTGTGGTATTATCTTCTATGTATCTATGTATCTATCTATCTATCTATCTATCTATCTATCTATCTATCTATCTCCTATCTATCTATCTATCTATCTCCTATCTATCTATCTATCTATCTATCTATCTCCTATCTGTCTATCTATCTATCTATCTATCTATCTATCTATCTATCTATTATCTATCTATCTATCTATCTATCTATCTCCTATCTCTCTCCTATCTATCTATCTATCTATCTATCTATCTATCTATCTATCTATCTATCTATCTATCTATCGCTCTCTCTCTCTCTCTCTATCTATCTATCTCCTATCTGTCTATCTATCTATCTATCTATCTATCTATCTATCTCCTATCTGTCTATCTATCTATCTATCTATCTATCTCCTATCTGTCTATCTATCTATCTATCTATCTATCTCCTATCTGTCTATCTATATCTATCTATCTATCTATCTATCTATCTATCTATCTATATATCTATCTATCTATCTCCTATCTGTCTATCTATCTATCTATCTATCTATCTAAAAGCAAAAAAGTGGCAGCACTCCAAGGATTCCTTGGAGTGCTGCCACTTTTTTGCTTCTATATCTACACTCTTTGGGTAAGAGTATTGGGATAGCACCCGTCTGAACCTTTTTTCCTGAAGGCTGTGCTGCTTTGCAATTTTTGTTTGTTTATATCTATCTATCTATCTATCTATCTATCTATCTATCTATCTATCTCCTATCTGTCTATCTATCTCTCTATCTCTCTCTCTATCTATCTATCCTTTGTATTTATATATCTCATATCTATCGATCGATCGATCTATTTATCTATGGCACCCCTGTCTCAGTGTTTTGGTTAATTACCTAATAGGCTACTAATTATCTAATTACTGTATTTGCACCCTCCCCTTTTCTCTGATTGCTCTGTCAGATATGTGTCAATCTGTACTGATGAATATAATGATATTATGGTATAACTCCAGCCCCATTATCTAACTTGCTCAACTGAACATAACGGTAATGTCAATGCGATTTTCAACCGATACATTAAACCTCCATTCTTTACTTTTAGGAAGGAACGGAGGTAGTGATAACTACTACTCCACCACTACCACTATCATCATCCCAAATCGTCAGGAGACTATTCACAGTACCCTTCATTTTCTCCCATAAACAAGTGAAGATTGTAGGTTTAAAGGTATCAGTTCAAAATCCCATTTATGTCATACGTTATTGTCAGTTTTGTCATGGATCCGTTATCCATGCGTTTTATTTTCAAACGGAGGAAAAGTGCTGCAGCCTCCGTCCAAAAACGCATGAATAACGGATCCCTGCCAATACGGAACATAACGGATGACATACAATGGATGTCAATGGAATTTTGAATTGATACATTACACCTATAGCCATCATATCACCTCTACTGCCGCATATAGTGAACATCACAAATCATCCTAGTGATTCTACAGGACTGGACTGCTGCAAATACCAACCCGATATTCAGATGATGACCACCTACTACTCCTATAACACTAAATACCACTAAATACTGATATCACCCTCATCTTAATAAGCATTTCATTACAATATACGTTAATAATTACTTTCTGTTTACCAACCATGTACACTAATTATTATCAGTCACAACGGCAAAACAATTATAATGTAATAAAACTGTAATAATAATACATAACGGATAGTAATTATTTTTTAATATATTTTATTATATTCATTACAAAGATTTGAATATATTAATGACTAAAAGAATAAAAATAATTATTATTCACAATAAATATTGGATATACGACAATGACAGCAAAATGCACAATATTTGTAAATACATAAAACTGACACAAAACATTAAACTAGCACGAATAATAAGAATATTAACATAAAAATTAATAGAAAATATAAATATTTTGTTTTGTGATAATAATAAAAACATAAACAAGAAAAAGGTTAATAATCCATGTAAATACTAGGGCTGCTTAAAAAAAAAAAAGTGTGTTAGCAGAACTCGCTTGGAGTCACCACCATCATCATCATCATCATCATCATCATCATGTCATGTTATAAACTCTGCTGATAACAGCTTCTATAACTCACGTCTGCAGAAGCCATCAGCATCTTATTATAAAGATGTAAATAATAATTATGACATTAATAATGTAATAATTATTAATGTATAGATAAAATTACAAAGCAACGTTTATATGACCAAAATATGTATTATTTTTTACTTTTGATCTGTGATGATTACTTATCTTTATTTGTATTATTATAAAAATTAATAATATCAAAAAGTATTTTTTTTACTATTGATAACAATACATTACTGTGTTCTTTTTTTTTTTGTATCTTTTATTGTGACAGTGGAAGACTTATTAGTGCAATTATGTCATGTGATTATTACTACTATAGTATAAATCCTGCTTTGCTTTATCCATCCCGGTGATGTGATGTTACCCCCCCCCCCCCAGCCTCCATGTATATGCAATGTGGTGAGGATGACCCCCAGCGCATCACATCTACCCTGTATATACACTGTGTGTACCTACTACACTGCAGTCACAGACCCAGCATCATCCCTGTGTCACCAGCAGAACAGAATCTATTTACTACAATGTAACTGTATATAAAATATGGAAAAGAAGAAAAAATTAGTATAAAAATATATATTTCGCTATTTATTCGATCTATCTTTTATCGAATTCAGACATCTATAAATAATCTATATGTCTGTTGTGATATAAAGTATTTATTGCTGTTTATTTTAATCTGTAAATATTTATATAAATTAGCAACGATACATAGTTGGATACATAGATAACAGATGATTGACAGATATGGGATAGATAGATGTGATATAGTTAGATCGATAGATGGTTAAATAGATAGATAGATAGATAGATAGATAGGAGATAGATAGAAAATAGATAGATAGATAGATAGATAGGAGATAGATAGATAGGAGATAGATAGATAGATAGGAGATAGATAGATAGATAGATAGATAGATAGATAGATAGATAGATAGGAGATAGATAGATAGATAGGTAGGAGATAGATAGATAGATAGATAGATAGGAGATAGATAGATATGAGATAGATATGAGATAGATAGATAGATAGATAGATAGATAGATAGATAGATAGATAGATAGGAGATAGATAGATAGATAGGTAGGAGATAGATAGATAGATAGATAGATAGATAGGAGATAGATAGATATGAGATAGATATGAGATAGATAGATAGATAGATAGATAGATAGATAGATAGATAGGAGATAGATAGATAGATAGATAGATAGATAGATAGATAGGAGATAGATAGATATGAGATAGATATGAGATAGATAGATAGGAGATAGATAGAAAATAGATAGATAGATATGAGATAGATAGATAGATATGAGATAGATAGGAGATAGATATAAATAGATGATAGATAGATAGATAGATAGATAGATAGATAGATAGATAGATATGAGATAGATGTGATATAGTTAGTTAGTTAGATCGATAGATAGATAAATGTGAAATGGACAGACAATAAATATGATACAGATAGATATGAAATAGATAGATAAATAGATGGATGTATATATATATATATATATATATATATATATATACATATATATATATATATATATATATATATATATATATATATATTCACATGACAGATAGATGTATGTGAAATAGCTAGATAATAAATATGATACAAATCGATTTGATAGGATTTAGCCAGATAGATATGACATATATATGTATATGTGTGTGTGATACAGATAGTTAATAGAACATAGACTGATTGATCTTGATAATATCCCTTATTAATATTCCTTTTTTATCCAGTTCTGTTTCATTGAAGCCAAATGTCTTTGCTGCTAAGGAACAGATGTCCATCCTGGCAGTGACATCATCACGATGACGTCAGTGTATTACAGTATCCTGATCACCAGGGATCTTCTGTGCCTGGATTACAGATTTCTCTTGAGCAGATATGTGATTAGTAATTCTCTGTGTGATGCCTCTATTCCCCTCCTGCCATTCACTACATGCAGATCCTGCAGAACCACAAGTCCCAGGAAGCCACGGATGGCTAAAGCTCTGGGCTACAATGATATCACTTTCCTCAGTTATCAGACAACTGCCCTCCTCAGGTTACTGACAATGACCACTCATGTATCATGGAACTACAACTCCCAGGTCATCATCAAGACGATGCAAAGGCTTGATGGGAGTTGTAGTTATGGTGGAGATGTCTCAACCACTTACCTCTCTGGAGGATTTCTTGGAGTGTCCCCAACATCTCCGAAGTCTTGAGGTCAATAATGGTGACTATTGGGTTAGTGAAGGGTTTATCCCAGGGTGACTGCTTCCTCCTGCTCTGCTCTTCCTCCTTGCAGGCTCTTTGTGAGACCTTCCCAGGCCTGGGCTCTTCTCTCTTATCTCCTTGTCAGGAGATCTTGGTTCTGTCTTGTCTCTCCTTAGTGCAAATATCCCCTTCTGCTCTTAGACAATCTGCTCCAGTCTACTTAAGAGGAATTCTGTGCTACACAACATAAATAATAGCCCCCCCAGTATATATATCTGTGTTATTACAAGTGCTATGAAATGATCTAATGGTGTTTACACCTATCCTCAGCCAGTGCCCCAGACAAGTACAGGCCTCTTATACAGGGGATATGCTGCTCTATAACAGCCTGGAGGGGAAAATCAGGGAGACAATATCCCATTGTGAGCAAAGTCCCTGCTAAGGCTAGAAATAGTAAGAATAGAGCAATATGCAACAATAAAATAATAATAAATAATACTTGTAAATTATTATTGTTATTATTATTATCACCATATAAAACTATAACAACACAAAGTTACTACTGGTAAAGATGTATAATATCACCACTGATATATATTAAAATCCCACTAGTATCACTTCCACAGTCATATAATAATAGTAGCTATAACAACAATAACATAACACTACTACAAATACTGTAGCAACACATATAATAATAAAAATAAGATGATACAAGATATAATACTATTGCAAATATAGCCATTTGGTCATTAATACTGACATAGTACTGTTACTACTACTACAAATATAACAGCACTGCCACTGTACAATAATAATCTCATAATAACAACAACAACAATAACAACAACAATAATAATAATCTCATAATAACAACAACAATACATGCCTCATATCATTTGTTAAGATAGAAGCTTATTCTCATAAGTTTTTTTTGTATTGTGTTTTGTGTTTTACATTGTTCAATAAAATTGATTCAACATAATAACAACAACAACTATACCAATGTTACTATCACTACTGCTAATTCTATTAGTACTATTGCTTCTACTACTACTTCTGCTGTTCTATAGTAGGACAGCAAGAATTGAAACATACAACTTCCATTATTACCTAAAATAATAACATTATTATTCCTACTTAAAAATAATTAATAATAATAATAATAATAATAAAAAAGTTTTTCGAACTGTACAGTAAACCTTTGTATCTGTTGAATGTAACCCTATACATGATGTTCTCAGAGACAAAAATGTTATTTATGCAGCCCCCCCCTCCCCTTTCCCTCCACATTACCCCAGTGTATGGAGATTCTGGCAATACCCTGACCCTGGCTATAAGTTACGACCTGTATACACTTCAGAAAATTTCTCTCCCCTGGCAGGTCACGTGGAACATGATCAAAAAAATCCTCAATTTATACATTTTCTTGCAATTTTCTGATTTGCAGAAATCCTAACTGCAATTTATATGAGTTTTATCTAATATTTGAGCAATTTACTATAGAAAGTGTAAGAATGTAAGTAGTGAATTTGTAACCTACTCCTCCTCCCCCAGGACTCTGAGGACGCCCAGCTGATGTCTTTGCAGTTCTTCAATACAGAAGATGAAGAATTTTCATTTCCTCGGCACCTACTTTACACTGTAATATACAGCAGTGTAAGGCCTCTTCCACACTTGCGTTGCAGATCACATCAGAGTCTGATCAGGGGGCGATCAGGGTTTGGTCAGTGAAAAACGCACATTTTGCATCAGAGTGCAATCAGTTTTCAGTCAGAGTTTGTTCAGTGTCTCAGTTTTTCACACGCGTTTTCAATGCAATTTCAATGCGTTTTTCATGCGTAGAAAATGCATGTGAAATGGACTCAGGGCTGAGCTCTATCTTTTCTATGGCAATTGATGCGTGAAAAACGCATTGCACTTGCATTGCACTTGCATGTGTCTCACAGTGCGATGCGTTTTTGATGCGTCTCCATAGACTTGTATGAAAAAAAATGCAAGTCTGAAAAGACCCATTGGTTACAATGGGTCAGAGTGCAATGCAAGTTCTGTGCGTCAAAATCATGTACAGAAAACGCGCGTGAAAAACGCAAGTGTGAAAGGGGCCTAAGTAGTGAGTAGTGTCCCCTCCTTACCTATAGAGTAGTCGTGCATCAACAAGGGTCACAGTGGCCCAGCAGCTACTCAATGGTCTTCTCTGGGACCAAGCTCCACAAAATAATGTGCCCCAAAAGTCCAGCAAAAGTTCTCAGGGGTCTATTTCCTCTGTGTGACTCTGCTTTTCATAGTCCATCACACTCAGGCTCAGTTCACACTGCCGTTCCATTTCTTACCTTACTGTAAAAAAAAAAAGAAAGAAACATAGGATTAACGTGTCCATTAAAAATCCCATTGACATCAATGTAAATATTATGTCACCAGTTATGTTCTGTTTTGGTAGGGATCCGTTATCCATGAGTTTTTTTTACGGAAAAAAGAATATAGAGGCTGCAGCACTTTTCCTCCGTTTAAAAAAAACGCATGGATAACGGATCTGTGACAAACGGACCATAATGGATAACATTCACATTAATGTCAATGGGGTTTTTAAGTGATATGTTACAGCGCCGTTAAACCTTTAACGGAGGTAAAAGATAACTTAATGTCATCCGTTATGGTCAGTGAGGCAGCATCCGTAACGGAAAAAAGTGATACAAACTCCATCATTTTTTCCGTCCAAAAAAACAGAAAGATTAAAAATTGTATTTACTTCAATGGGATTTATAATGGATCCGTTCAGTATCAGTTTGTTACTTTTTTAAGCGGAAGCTAGAAACAGAAATCTGAACGGTGGTGTGAACTGAGCCTAACATCTGGGGCGTTTGCATAAACTCTTGTCAGATAGATAGATAGATAGATAGATAAGAGATAGATAGATAGGAGATAGATAGATAGATATGAGATAGATAGATAGATAGATAGATAGATAGATAGATAGATAGATAGATACATAGATAGATAGATAGATAGATAGATAGATAGATAGATAGATAGGAGATAGATAGATAGGAGATAGATAGATAGATATGAGATAGATAGATAGATAGATAGATAGATAGATAGATAGATACATAGATAGATAGATAGATAGATAGATAGATAGATAGAGCTTTAGATAGAGGGTAAAGCTTTATTCCATGGCAACGTTTCGGTGGTTTAATCCACCTTTATCAATCATTACATACAAACTATTTAAAGGTGCATAGTGCTTCTCATTGGTCAGATGGTGGTAAAGTGCATACAGGTAAAGTGCTTACCTGTATGCACTTTACCACCATCTGACCAATGAGAAGCACTATGCACCTTTAAATAGTTTGTATGTAATGATTGATAAAGGTGGATTAAACCACCGAAACGTTGCCATGGAATAAAGCTTCACCCTCACGTTTTTGACTACAACCTTGGAGTGCTGCCTATTTTTTGGACTTATTTACAAAAGACCATTTGCCACGGAACTTACGGCTTTGCACCACCTCACTATTTAAACCAGTAGTGCTGCTCCGGATTTTTCTTTTTTTCTATTTTTCTTTTTTTCTAGATATATAGATAGATAGATAGATAGATAGGAGATAGATAGGAGATAGGAGATAGATAGATAGGAGATAGATAGATAGATAGATAGATAGATAGGAGATAGATAGATAGGAGATAGATAGGAGATAGATAGGAGATAGATAGGAGATAGATAGATAGGAGATAGATAGATAGATAGATAGATAGGAGATAGATAGATAGGAGATAGATAGATAGTTAGATAGATAGATAGATGATAGGAGATAGATAGTTAGATAGGAGATAGATAGGAGATAGATAGATAGATAGATAGATAGATAGGAGATAGATAGATAGATAGATAGGAGATAGATAGATAGATAGATAGATAGATAGATAGATAGAGGATAGATAGATAGATAGGAGATAGATAGATAGATAGATAGATAGATAGGAGATAGATAGATAGATAGATAGATAGATAGATAGATATGAGATGAATTATAAGTGAATACAATGCACTTTCGGTGAACTCCAAGGAACAGGTAAGTAAATGTGCGCCAGTAACTGGCAAGTCTTCTGTCATGTTCAGGTTATTTATCATCCGTTTTTCCTTTTTCCTAATGGAGATGGTAGTGTGAACTGAGCCTAAAGCTGATTCTTAAGGGTCTTATGATTTCCTTTCTCCCTTATTAGATGTCTGGCTGACAGCTTTTCTTCCTAATCCCCGCATGCACATGCACACTCGGCTTGTTGTGACCTTAGACGTGTTCTGATTGATCATGGCTTATCTCCAGGAACATAAGCATGAGGTGCTGCTATACAGCATGGCCTGAGTAACGGAAATGCCTTTCTGTTGTGCCCCTTATGTTGTGCCCCTTATGCTGTGTCTGGGGGGGATCACCGATCACCAGCTCTGATCTGTGAATGTCTCCTCTTGTTGTCATATAAAGGTTGTGCCATGGGTAGATCTGACCCTGTGACCCCTGACCCAGTGGTGAAGCCTCCAGACATATAAGATGCATCATTGTTGGCAGAGTTTGCTGTAAGTTTGGGATCCATTACTGTTGGGGAACCTAAAATGAAGCACTGAAGGTCTGTCCCATTGGAGAAGCCATTCTGGAATAGGGGTCAGTGGTTCCCCCACTACATAACCAGAACCATCTAACACAAACATACATCATCCATTCCCTCCACTTACAAACTGTGACTGATCTTTCGAGATAAATAATAAATGGAGCCGGTTATGGGGGTCTATATTGTCACCTTCCCCCTTAGATGACGACTTATTTTTATAGTCACTGATGCAAAATTATCCTGAGGGTCGATGACCTCTAGTTAATAGACCCTAATAGCCTCCATGTTGGGTTGTCTTCTGCTTGACCTCTGGACCCCAGTACTGGGCAGGAGCCTGGACCCCCGGAGGATCCTCTGTTACACTGCTGGACCAGTCCAATGCTGCAGACTAGGCTAAAACAATGGAGGGGGCGTGTCTGTGACTCACAGGAAGCCGCCATGTTGAATATTCCTACCTTTCCGTTTACAAGTCGATGCCTGAGATCCATCAGAACCACCAATCCCCATTCTGAGAGCCCCTGACCCATCTGTATAGACCAGACCTGCCCTTATATGAGCTGCACTGGACGGCTGGCCATCAATCAGGGCAGGATTTCTGTGTTTTCTGCTGGGAATTTTTCTTTCTGAAACCTTGTTTACAATCCCCAGAAAACCCAGAGACGCGGATGACGCAGGCGCTGGAAATACCAATATTTAGTAACATCTGCATCTGACCACCGCCGGTAACACACAGGGCGTCCGCCGCTTCATTCATGTCAGTCTGCGGCAAATAAGCAAATATTTGTATGAGCGAGCGCCTGCGCCCGGGGATCGGGCCGGATAATAATCGCCCTTATTAATGGTTATTTCATTGATATCATTAACGCAGCGTCTTCTCCCTGTTTACAGCCGGCTCGTGTCTCCGCCGCACTATTGGAGTGTTTAGACAGGAGGATTACTGTAATGAATGTGCGCTGTTACCAGGAGGGGCCCAGAACAACCCAGATGTGAGCGCCGTAGGCCCCTGCCCCATTCCCAGGGGTCAGGCGTCTTCCCATAATATTATCGGAACCTTGTATTGGGGGGATACGTTGTAATTTTCTGCATTATGTTATATACAGCATGGTCCAAGTGTTTCATATTTTGTCTTAATGATTTATTTGGAGGGAGCGGCAAAAAAACAAAAATTGCAATTTTTAAATCAAATATTTTATTTTTTGTTTCGAGTTATTTACAAAACAAATTATTAAAATTTAATTCAGTACTTTTTTATCTGTAGCACTGATATTTTTGGTGTCATTTTTTGAAATCATGTCTGCCATAAGTGTGGATTATTTTTCAGAAGCGCCTCCCATGGAGAATTTTGGTATGTTCTGTATATCATATCATATATGGGCTGAAATATTAATTATTGGCTCAAGTGGTTCTAGACGCATCCATAATATTTAAAAAAAATTCTCATTCATTTCTTGCGACAGAAATAAAATTTGGCACAGGTTATAGTTAATCTGGCAGGACAAGCTGTCCCACTCCAGGGGTGCACCAGCCATGAGGCGAGTTGAGCCTTTTGACTCAGGCAGCGCCACTGGTGGCAAATGGGGGGCAGCATCAGGTGTGCAGTCACTTGCTACAAAAAAGGATCTGACACATTAAAATAGTGTCTCTTCTCACCTAATGTCAGCATGGGGGGGAGACACTTCAAGAAGAACTCATTACTAAATGAATAAACCTGTATATTACTATTGGACGGGGCAGAGGGGTGTCATTCTATAGCTTGCCCGAGGCAGTAGAGAGTTTAGGTTCACCCATGTCCCCCACCGTGGCAATGGCCCCAATTATTGTGTCACTAAGTTGTATTCCACTTTCTTTACTCCTCTTTACCTGATGGAGAATGCCCCAAATTTTGTTACTTTTTGAGAGTTGCTCTTGGTAAATTGGGATACTTCAATTTGCCGGGGTAACCAGATCTACTATCCGGTGCTCTTCCAAAATCTCAAGTGTATGACCCCACAAATCTCCTCTAGACACTTTTGGCATCTGATTATCCCCCATGAGAACTCAATGCTTCCCTTAAACATAGATTTGAGAGTCTTCATCCCAAAGTGTTGTGAGACCCCATTCACATTAGATGGTCGGGTGGTCCTACCCCAATCCGTGGTTGCAGCCACCTTACACCTAATGTGTGTGCTCAGCTTAAGCCACTTAGGGGGACATTAATCATAGTGGGTCTCAGGTTCGCCTATTTTTGCGCCTGGTTTGCTCTTCTTTTTGGCTCCTGATCTATGATGGATCTGGTTCTGCCTTAGTAAATGCACTTTGGAATTGTCGCATGTCCCATTCATTTGCGCCTAAATTAGCGCCAAATTTGGCGCAATTGTTAGATCTCATTTGTGAGCAATAATGAAAGGAGACTGAGAACATGTGACAGAACGTTCAGGGCGTCATCTCTGCACCAAAAAACTATCATTATGTAGTAACTGCAGGGACTAAAAGTTACAGATATGTAGAAAAAAAAAAAAAATTCTTGCTGAAATGAGTCTTTTCCTTTTTTTTAAATTATAATTTACATGAAATGGAGACTGATAATATTCTCAGATCTGTACAATAAGACAATAATCACTCCCAGAGATGTTCCCATAGACAATAATCACTCCCAGAGATGATCCCATAGACAATGATGAAGTCGTTACTGGAGAAATTTTACATTATAAAACTGCTCCGAAGTATTTTCCATGTTGCATAGAGGTGATTCTTCATTTGGGAACCTAAAATGTATGTATTTGGTAATGAAAAGGGAAGTTTTTTGGAAGTGCAGCTGCTCACAGGAGGTGCATTTTCTGCGCCTATTTCTGCCTTTTTAGGCGCAAAATAGTGATAGATCCCGTGCAAACATCTGTATAGGAGGCACTCACTATGTCAGATAAGGCGCAGAGACTCAGAACCACTAAGTGCCGAACTTGCAGAAAATGGCGCATAAATGCGCCTAATTAACAAGATTTTTGCGCTAAAAGACGCTCAAAACAGTCTAACAGACTATGATTAATGTCCCCCTTAGTTCCATCCTACAAGTCATGATGGATATTCACTACTGCTGATGGGAAGGGAGGAAATAATCTGAAAATTCTCTTTAATGACAAATGTTTCGAGCAAAGATAAAATAACAATGTATCCATTATAAAACGAGTTCCACAAGTCTAGCTACACACATAACCTGCCTGTGTCTACCCCCCAGCAAGGTCCTGCCTAACATCCAATTTAGGACGGATGGATTTTGGCCACGTTTCTGACTATATGAGAGGCGATCGCCTTGTAACTGAGCGTCTATTTTGATTATTTTGTCTTCTTTGTTTATTGATATTATAAAAGTTCTAATAAAAACGATGGAAGAACCTGTCCTGCACCAATGTGTGGACCCCCAGATCTCCGTCATTATCATCCATCTCATGGATAGGACTAGTTGGTTTATTTTTGGCAAATGTAGGCTAGACTAAAGTGTGGAGTCTAAGGATGTCCTGGACTTCAGCCTTAACCCCTTGCTGCAGGACGATCCCTATATTCTGGTTCACAGATTAGGGGCAACAAGAGCGCATCCCCTTTAGGATTTCCAGTCTTTTTAAAAAACGACTAATATAAAGCAGGTTTGCCCGGGCAGACGGAGAAGTCTATGCCCATTAGGAAATATGGAGATATTGGGGACCCCCATTTAGGGGAGAAGGTCTGACGACTCTGACAACTCTACCTATCTATACCTGGTAATTGACTCACGACAAGAAGCCGTTTTATCTGTACTACAAAAATATTACTGTCTAAATGATATATCCAGACAATCTCATACATTGACTATAGGAAAGCAATCACCACGTGTCAATGGATAGGAGGCGCAGAGAATGTAGAGGTGAAGGGCATGTAATGGCGGGGGAGGGGTATGGGGACTGACAGAAGGGCGAGCCAGCAGCTCAGGGGATCACTCAGAGATTATGGCCATGAATATAGACATTAAAGTGAACATCCCTGTTGTTGTGAATACTTTGCTTCCTTGTAAGTGACACTGGCTTTTAGAGGCGGCCATGCAGAGACACTAATGGCTCCATTAGTCCCCGGGGTTGTCACCTATTCCTTCATGATTGTAGTTAAAAGAAACCTTTGTAAATTAGCCGTACTAATACCTGTACACAAACAAACCCCCCCTGGCTGCCTGTCTGCAGCCCCCAGCCCGGACCTTTCCCATAGCATCCTGCCTGTCTATGGGGTCTGGGACCCCCCCACAAATCCCTGGCTCCAAGTGGCTTTACCTATTGTTTAAGGGCAAAGAGGATTTCATACCAAACAGAAGAATCCGGGGGGATTACACCAGTTTCTTTGTAAGGTGATAACAATCCTCATCACCCACAAACACTGACATCTACACAGGTTATTGTCTACAACATTGTAACTCATAGTAACCAATATGGAGGGAGGTGCGGGAGCAAAACAGATACAAGTAGATTCAAGTTTATACACAGACCTGCATATGGAACATGGGGTCACCTAAGATTCTTTAAAGGGGATATTTTCGATAAAAGGGGGTCTCCTTCTGCCTCCATAGTGTAGCTACCGGTGATGAAACAGCTGATCCACAGGGGTCCTGTGCTGGTGACCAATTCTGGATAAGGTTAGTAACAAAAACTCATATAACCCCTTTAAGGAGCCGTTATATGATGGTTGTGACCCCTGGAGTCAGTATTATGGTGTCAGATCCCTCAGTAGATCCTGACCCTAGTTGGGTTTCCACTGGAGCTCTGGGTTAGTCTGACTCTACCTGGGGTCAGTATAGGATGTGTAGAGACTACGACTCCTGAAGGAACCATATACAGCAGGAATGGAAAGTATTTAGACCCCTTTACATCTTTTACTCTTTTTTCATTGCAGCCAATTGGTAAAATCAAAAAGGTTCTTATTTTGATCATTAATGTGCACTTTGCCCCCATCTTGACAACAACAGAAATGTAGATATTTTTGCTAATTTATTAAACAAGAAAAACTGAAATATCACAAGGTCATAAGTATTCAGATCCTTTGCTGTGACACTCATATGTAACTCACATGCTGTCCATTTCCTTCTGATCCTCCTTGAGATGGTTCTACTCCTTCATTGGAGTTCAGCGGTCTATAATTATACTGACTGGGCTTAATGAGGAAACACACACATCTGTCTATATAAGACCTCACAGTTCACACTGCATGTCAGAGCACGTGAGAATCATGAGGTCTTAAGAACTGCCCAAGGAGCAAAGAGACAGAATTGTGGCAAGGCACAGAATTGGCCAAGGTTACAAAAGAATTTATGCAACACTCAAGGTTCATAAGAGCACAGTGGCCTCCATAATCCTTAAATGGAAGATGTTTGGGATGTCCACAACTCCTCCACCTGGCCGTCCAGCCAAAACAAGCAATTATAAGAGGAGAGTGGTGGTGAGAGAAGTAAAGAAGAACCCCAAGAGCACTGTGGCTGAGCTCCAGAGATGCAGCAGGGATAAAGGAGTCACCTATCACTGCAGCCTCCAGCAGTTGGGGCTTTATGTCAGAGTCTGGAAGCTTCTCCTCAGTACAAGACATATGAAAACCGCATACAGTGCAAAACACATGAAGGATCCGGACTATGAGGAATAAGATTCTCTGCTCTATTAAGATGAAGATTGGACTTTTTGGTGATAATTCTAATCGATGGAGAAAACCAGGCGCCGCTCATCACCTGCCAAATCCAATCCCAGCAGTGACACATGGGGGGCAGCATCATGCTATGAGGGGGGGGGGGGACAGGGCCACTGGGTGTAATGGAAGGAAAGATGAATGTGGCCAAGTACAGAAATATCCTGGATGAAAACCTCTTCTAGATGCTCTGGACCTCATACTGGGGGGCAGAGCGCACATTACTGGGGGGGCAGAGGGCACATTACTGGGGGGGCAGAGCGCACATTACTGGGGTGGCAGAGTGCACATTACTGGGGGGCAGAGTGTCCATTACTGGGGGGGGCAGAGCGCACATTACTGGGGGGCAGAGCGCACATTACTGGGGGGCAGAGTGCACATTACTGGGGGGGGGCAGAGTGCACATTACTGGGGGGCAGAGTGCACATTACTGGGGGGCAGAGTGCACATTACTGGGGGGCAGAGTGCACATTACTGGGGGGCAGAGTGCACATTACTGGGGGGGGAGAATGCACATTACTGGGGGGCAGAGTGCACATTACTGGGGGGGGGGGCGGAGGGCACATTAATGAGCAAGAAAAATAACTTTTTTGATTTTACCAATTGGCTGCAATGAAACAAAGAGCAAAAAATTTAAGTAGTCTGAGTACTTTCCGTACCCCCTGTATGCTGTCAATGAGGAGGTCAATCACTAGGATTAAAGACTGATGTCATTGTGTTACATGACACAGATTGTCCCTTTAGGCGTCCAGAAATACCAGACAAGTCATTTTTCGCAATCTTGTAAATTGACTTGAATTGACTTGGACTTGGAAACAAGACCCTGATAATACCTGATAATAGGAACCCCCCATATCTCCCAATAGAATCTCCTATGTGTATGGCCCTATTATTATTACTACACCCTGATACGTCTGTTTCTTTCTGTACTTGTAAGACATAGGGGACATCTTGAAGGAGTAGAGTGAGTTGTAGTTGCACTTGAAGAGGCCATAAAAGATGCACTTGAGGATTTATGAGGGCAATGTCTGTGTTTGTATAGTCTGGAAGTTTTCAGTACCTTGTAATTGGAGGTAATGGGATTGTGGTCCATGCAGCTCATTCCCTGGTGTAGATACAGTATATAAGAGTCTATAATGCGGGGATCTGGGGTGAACTCTATTACAGAACCGCCAACTACCAGATCATATGAGTCGCTTCTTATGTATTTGGGACTCTGATATTGGCTGTACTGCACTGCGGTATATGTTGATGCCATTGGCAGATAATACTAATACTTAGTTCCTCTATGTGATACTTGAGCCCATACAGGGTTAATGTCATGTGCATAAGGCCAGTTGTTGGCCGCCTCTGACATCCAGGAGCCATTATACATTTTGGGGTTTAAAGGGGTTGTCCTAAGTTTTTATGTTGTCCCTGATACACAAACCAGGGACAACCCCTTTAACTATGATGGATCCGTAGCTTGAGGACAGTTTGTACAACAAGTCTAGCCTGTCATACACGTCCTTCATTTTTCAGCCCACGCAACATATGAGATAATCCAATGCAGCCATGGGAAAAAGTAAGTGCACCCCATGTATGTGGATGCAAGACCCCTACAACCCATTCTCCGGAATTTAGAATTCAGTGGGTCCATGAAAAAATGGTCAGCACCCGGGGGGCATCCACGTGGCGTCTGTCATAAACAAGTGGCTGCTCACACATTCTTCAGAGTCAAACTTTGTAACATTCATCAGTTCTTTTTGTAACAGCGGTTAAAATAAGTATCCAAAATGTAGGCGACAAATCCGAAACAGAATCCAAATGGATACAAATCGGCGGCAGAGAATCGTCATTGTTGTCGGAATCTTGTCTTATTGAAGTTTCTTATTATATTTCAAATATCCAAATATTTGCTTTAAGTCTTTGATTAATTTCAGTTGTTATATAAATACAGGCAGTCCCCTACTTAAGAACACCCGACTTACAAACGGACCTCTGGATGTTGGCAATTTCCTGTACTTTCCAGGCTACAATAATCAACTGTAACAGTTATCAGAGGTGACTGCAATTAGTATTTATTATTAATCCTGGTTGTTATGACAACCCATCATTTTTAAAATCCAATTGTCACAGAGACCAAAAAAAATTTGGCTGCGGTTACAATTATAAAATGTACAGTTCCGACTTACATACAAATTCAACTTCAGAACAAACCTACTGTGTGTATGTTAATTTTATGTTTTTTATTTTTCTGTTTCTTATGTCTTTATAATAAAAACTAAGAAGTAAAAAATACAAACTGAAAAGAAGTAAAATCTGATTTTTCATTTGCGCTTCTCTATTTTTTAATATGTGATGTTTTATTCCATTTTTCTGATTTCTTTGTCTATGTTTCATCTCAGTTTATACGTTATTAGTTATGTACGTATTTTTTTTATATTATTGGATGTTCAGCTTATGTTTATTTTAGGATGAGTTTTATTACAACCAGATGAACAATAAAGACTATTCTAAGAATATTTTTTTCGGTGCGTTTCTGTTTTATACATTCCTCCCCAGAAGATCCCCCCCCTTTAAAATAAACCCCTCCTTAATTAATGACTAATTAAAAGACCACATTTTAGTGCAAAGAGCTTTGACTGTATTACATTTTTACTGTCATTAAATTACCTAAAATAATAAAATGTATATAAAAAACATATATTTTTTATTGTTGATATTTTTTTTTCCTACATATATTTTTGGATATTTTACATTTTTACTGTAGTATTAAAATTTGACCACCAAGAAGATTTCCTTCTTTTGTGATGCACTAAATCCTGTATCATTTGGGGACCCCCATTCCCTGTAGGACTATGAGTCCATGTATGACCCCCCCTCCCTCCATGATATGTAGGATCACATTGTATATGTAACATATTTGGGGTTGGGGGAGGGGGTGGATGTAGAATTTCAGCAAATTCCGGAGGGAAAAGAAATACTTTATTATCTCACTATACTGGAGAGATTTTTACAAGGAAATTTGTTTGGTATTTTTCCTCTTCCATTTATAATTCCGGAAATCTTCGCATTGTTAATGGAGTGCGCAGCAGTTATGACAAATAATGGTGTTTATTTTACAGCCATAAAGCCGTCTGCGGGCCGGGGGAGAGGTGCAGGGGCTCAGTATTTTGCTATGTAAATGTGTGTCTGCTGGGTGGGTCATCCTGAGTGTCCAGGGGAGATGGGAAGGGTCCGCCAGCCCCTCCATCTGCTCCTCACTGCTGAGTTCCCACATAAATCAGAGAGTCTGTGTTCCCTGTAAAAGGGACATTATTCATCCCAGGCTGGGGCACCTCTTGACAAGGAACGAGAAACAGAAGTTGGTTCTAGATAAACCATTAAACAAAAGCATTTACACAAGGGCGGCTCGAAATATTCTAATAGTCCCTGGAAGAACTGCTGAGCAGCGGCTTTCTGTCACCTGTGACCTCCCGGCTCTACTCAGGGTCCACACAGTCCTAACATGAAGAAGGATGTAGGAAAAAAGAAGGATGTTTGTTTTTTTTTATTCATGCGAACAGCGCCCCCCTCACACACAGGCTTAGTCTGATACTGCAGTTCAGCAAACATAAAAACCTTTTGTACTAGCCGCATAAATATATTTACGCCTGTCCTACGCGCCATGAATAGGACTAGTAACCTGTCTGTACATTGTGTCCTGTCTGCAAACAACATGTTATAGACCAGGAGGAGCTGAGCAGATTCTACATAGTGTCCTATGTGCAGGCAGCATGTTATAGAGCAGGAGGAGCTGAGCAGATTCTACGTAGTGTCCTATCTGCAGGCAGCATGTTATAGAGCAGGAGGAGCTGAGCAGATTGTACATAGAGTCCTATCTGCAGGCAGCATGTTATAGAGCAGGAGGAGCTGAGCAGATTGTACATAGTGTCCTATCTGCAGGCAGCATGTTATAGAGCATGGGGAGCTGAGCATATTGTACATAGTGTCCTATCTGCAGGCAGCATGTTATAGAGCAGGAGGAGCTGAGCAGATTGTACATAGAGTCCTATCTGCAGGCAGCATGTTATAGAGCAGGAGGAGCTGAGCAGATTGTATATAGTGTCCTATCTGCAGGCAGCATGTTATAGAACAGGAGGAGCTGAGCAGATTGTACATAGTGTCCTATTTGCAGGCAGCATGTTATAGAGCAGGAGGAGCTGAGCAGATTGTACATAGTGTCCTATCTGCAGGCAGAATGTTATAGAGCAGGAAGAGCTGAGCAGATTGTACATAGTGTCATATCTGCAGGCAGCATGCTATAGAGCAGGAGGAGCTGAGCAGATTTTACATAGTGTCCTATCTGCAGGCAGCATGTTATAGAGCAGGAGGAGCTGAGCAGATTGTACATAGTGTCCGATCGGCAGGCAGCATGTTATAGAGCAGGATGAGTGGAGAAGATTGTACATAGTGTCCTATCTGCAGGCAGCATGTTATAGAGCAGGAGGAGCTGAGCAGATTGAACATAGTGCCCTATCTGCTGGCAGCATGTTTTAGAGCAGGAGGAGCTGAGCAGATTGTACATAGTGTCCTATCTGCAGGCAGCATGTTATAGAGCAGGAGGAGCTGAGCAGATTGAACATAGTGCCCTATCTGCTGGCAGCATGTTTTAGAGCAGGAGGAGCTGAGCAGATTGTACATAGTGTCCTATCTGCAGGCAGCATGTTATAGAGCAGGAGGAGCTGAGCAGATTGTACATAGTGTCCTATCTGCAGGCAGAAAGTTATAGAGCAGGAGGAGCTGAGCAGACAGTGTCCTATCTGCAGGCAGCATGCTATAGAGCAGTAGGGGCAGAGCAGCTTGTACATAGCGTCCTATTTTAATTCTACGAAGTCCATACAGTAATTACTGTGAGGTAACCACATGCTTTAAACATGTATCATACATAGCAGTCAATCAGAGGAGGCAGAGCAGTAGCCAGAGCCAATGATGAAACAGGGGGCGTGTCTCAGACTCCCTGCATACACTGTAGCTGAATTGTAGTCACAGATCACAGCTAATCTCTAATGAAATAAAAAAAAAAAATGATGTGGAAATTTAGAGGAAAATATTTGTCATCATCTTCTGACTTGTAACTTACAAATCATCAGCGATATCAGGTTTTCGCTATTTATGGATATACAAAGACATCATAGATTTCTGTCGCTTTCAATATTCCACAGCAAATGTCTAGAAATCTATAGAGATGTGGCGACTATTGATGGTGTCGCAGTAGTGCAGCCTCCAGCTTGAGGCCTGTAACATCCGATGTGAGAATGTGAGAGGGACGTTTGGGAGATGTTCTGTGTTCCTCCAGGTCTCCTGTGGGTCGCACGGCTCCTCCATCACGTCACCCTGCAAAATGCTACTCAACAGCATTTTAGTTGATGTTGTGGATGAATGAGAGGACTCTGCATCATCATCTCCAAACCTCACAAGTCAGAAGACGCCTTGTCAGCACTTGGTGGGTTACAGCGAGCCGGGACATGTGGCCCTTCACAAGCGAGAAAGACTTAAAGGGCCATCACCTACAGACGGGTAAGAAGTGTGCAGCGCCCTCTGTTCATGAGATGTGGTACTGCAGATTATCACCACTATTGGTTGTGCACCGGGTACTAGACACATAGGGGCACATTTACTAAGGGTCCGCAGGTCGCATTCCCGTTGGGTTTTCCGACATTTTCGGGGATCACGGCGCTGGGACAAGCATTTAGAAAGGGATTGTGTCGCACGCGATCGGATTTTGGCGCATCAGCGCCGGGTTTCATGCTACAGAAATCGGGGGGACCCCGACGGGCCTGATGGCAAAAGCGACACATGCAGGATATCGGCCACACGATCTTAGTGAATGGCTGCACAGGGCATTGTCGTCGGACAATACACTTTCGGAAACTTCAAGGGACCGGGTATGTAATTGTGCCCCTATGGGCATTGTCCGACTGGAATGCCGCGATTTAAGTAGATCCTGCGCCCGATATCCTGCATGTGTTGCTTCCCCGCTTAGGTCCCTGGGGTTCACCTTCATCTTTCCGGTATATGTAAATGCATTGTCCGTGTATAATGCGCTGTGCGGGGAGTCACTAAGATCCTGCACCCGATATCCTGCATGTGTCGCTTCACTGCTCAGGTCCCCGGAGTTCACCTTCTTCTTCCTGGTGCATGTAAGTGCATTGTCCGTGTATAATGCGCTGTGCGGGGAGTCACTAAGATCGTGCGCCCGATATCCTGCATGTGTCGCTTCACTGCTCAGGTCCCCGGAGTTCACCTTCTTCTTCCTGGTGCATGTAAGTGCATTGTCCGTGTATAATGCGCTGTGCGGGGAGTCACTAAGATCGTGCGCCCGATATCCTGCATGTGTCGCTTCACTGCTCAGGTCCCCGGAGTTCACCTTCTTCTTCCTGGTGCATGTAAGTGCATTGTCCGTGTATAATGCGCTGTGCGGGGAGTCACTAAGATCGTGCGTCTGATATCCTGCATGTGTCACTTCCCCGCTCAGGTCCCTGGAGTTCACCTTCTTCTTCCTGGTACATGTAAGTGCATTGTCCGTGTATAATGTGCTGTGCGGGGAGTCACTAAGATCGTGCGTCTGATATCCTGCATGTGTCGCTTCCCCGCTCAGGTCCCTGGAGTTCACCTTCTTCTTCCTGGTGCATGTAAGTGCATTGTCCGTGTATAATGCGCTGTGCGGGGAGTCACTAAGATCCTGCGTCTGATATCCTGCATGTGTCGCTTCCCTGCTCAGGTCCCCGGAGTTAACCTTCTTCTTCCTGGAGCATGTAAGTGCATTGTCCATGTATAATGCGCTGTGCGGGGAGTCACTAAGATCCTGCGCCTGATATCCTGCATGTGTCACTTCCCCGCTCAGGTCCCCGGAGTTCACCTTCTTCTTCCTGGTGCATGTAAGTGCATTGTCTGTGTATAATGCGCTGTGCGGGGAGTCACTAAGATCCTGCGCCTGATATCCTGCATGTGTCGCTTCCCCGCTCAGGTCCCTGGAGTTCACCTTCTTCTTCCTGGTGCATGTAAGTGCATTGTCTGTGTATAATGCGCTGTGCGGGGAGTCACTAAGATCCTGCGTCTAATACCCTGCATGTGTCTCTTCCCCGCTCAGGTCCCCGGAGTTCACCTTCTTCTTCCTGGTGCATGTAAGTGCATTGTCTGTGTATAATGCACTGTGCGGGGAGTCACTAAGATCCTGCGCCTGATATCCTGCATGTGTCGCTTCCCCGCTCAGGTCCCCGGAGTTCACCTTCTTCCTGGTGCATGTAAATGCATTGTCCGTGTATAATGCGCTGTGCAGGGAGTCACTAAGATCGTGCACCCGATATCCTGCATGTGTCGCTTCCCCGCTCAGGTACCCGGAGTTCACCTTATTCTTCCTGGTGCAGGTAAGTGCTTGATCTTGTGACACAATTTAAATCCCGCTCTCAGTCCGAATCAGTCGGATCATCTGGGGGCCCGCCCCCGATTTCTGTCTCATGAAAGCAGCGCAGCTGCACCAAAATCCGATGGCGTGCAACACAATCCCCTGCTAAATACCTGTCGGGACCTTTAGTAAATAAGCCCCATTGTATCCAACGACAAATCTGGTGGAGAGAAAATCTGAACATTCCTAGTGATGTCACAACTTTTTGGTAATTTTACTATCGATGACCTTGTTTTGAGTCATTCCGGATATTTCCATACTGTAATGTACAGGAAATGCTCTTGGCCCGAATATTCAAGAACTAAGGTTCACATTGACTAATACAGAAGACAGAATAAACCTAGAGATTTTCCACCCCAAGTCGTAACCTGTAGCAGATGTATCATGGTGACTCACACTGGATGATAAATTTCTTCCACACAGAGCACCACATTGGTTTGCAATCAACTACAGTTTGGGCTCCAAAATTTTTTACTAAATTTTTCACCTTTAAGGCACGCCCCTTTCTAGGTCAGCCACACCTATTTATTAGAAGTCATCCCCCATGTTCAGCAAGTTGAAAAAACATCTCTACAATTTAGAAACCGGAATTATTTTTGCCTATTTTGGTAAATTTAATCCACACCGATTCCATACATTACGATAGACCACGCCTTCTTTTGAAAAAACGAGATGCGGCAAATATGGATGAATTTGGCAGTTTTCATGCACCTTAAAGCACATCCTACAGGAGACTCAGACATGGAAATGTCGAGTGAGACTATGGAGACACTAATTTTAGGACCCAGCCCCTGAATGATACTAGGCTGCCACGCTAACCACGGAGCCACCAGGACCATTTCACCGCACACATGGAGCTCGAGTTATAGGACTGGAAAGAGACCGGATTGCGGTTATACGTGTATATAACATTGTAAGGGGGAGGAGGGACAGGATCTGATATAACATACAGCGATGTTTGTAAGTGCCGGCAGCTGGAGGACATTATCACAATAGGATTCATCAAGAGCAAACACTCCCCATAGACATCAATGGAAACTCTTCCATCATATCAGAAATAAGGATTCATCCTGATGTTTCCTGAGCGGCCGCATCCTGGAGAGAAGAAATGTGCAATAACCTCACATTACAGTATAACACCGGGAGCTCTGCACTTTATAGGGCTCATTTAGTAATTTTTGTCGCATTTTGCACGTTCTTTCTAGTGTAAACTGCTGCACAGGTATTTAAGAAGGGTCCGCACTACATATGTGTTACACTCAGCTGCAATATTCTTCATGTGACACAAATTTCTTCACTGAAGGAGGCGCTCCGGTGCTCAGTCGAACTGTGCACCAGATTTATCAAGTGATACACAGGACACTGCACATAGTACACACTGCACTGCTCTATAACATGCTGCCTGCAGATAGGGCACTATGTACAATCTGCTCTGCTGCTCCTGCTCTATAACATGCTGCCTGCAGATAGGGCACTATGTACAATCTGCTCAGCTCCTCCTGCTCTATAACATGCTGCCTGCAGATAGGACACTATGTACAATCTGCTCAGCTCCTCCTGCTCTATAACATGCTGCCTGCAGATAGGACACTATGTACAATCTACTCACCTCCTCCTGCTCTATAACATGCTGCCTGCAGATAGGACACTATGTACAATCTGCTCAGCTCCTCCTGCTCTATAACATACTGCCTGCATATAGGACACTATGTGAAATCTGCTCAGCTACTCTTGCTCTATAACATGCTGCCAGCAGAATTAAGGGGTTAAGTAATGTAATGGGTTTACTTTCAAGATTACAACAGTGACACATTAATCATATTATGTAGGTGTGAGGATGACATGTGGATTTGCACCACACATGAAACATCTGCCAGGGCTGACAATGAAATATGACATAATTGTGGGCACAATCTAAATCCATAATCTCCTATCTATCTATCTATCTATCTCCTATCTATCTATCCATCTATCTATCTATCTATCTATCTATCCATCTATCTATCTATCTATCTATCTATCTCCTATCTATCTATCTATCTATCTATCTCATATCTATCTTCTATCTATCTATCTATCTATCTATCTATCTATCTATCTATCTCCTATCTATCTATCTATCTATCTATCTATCTATCTCCTATCTATCTATCTATCTATCTATCTATCTATCTATCTCCTATCTATCTATCTCCTATCTATCTATCTATCTATCTATCTATCTATCTATCTATCTATCTCCTATCTATCTATCTATCTATCTATCTCCTATCTATCTCCTATCTATCTATCTATCTCCTATCTATCTATCTATCTATCTATCTATCTCCTATCTATCTATCTATCTATCTCTTATCTATCTATCTCCTATCTATCTATCTATCTATCTATCTCCTATCTATCTATCTATCTATCTCCTATCTATCTTCTATCTATCTATCTATCTATCTATCTATCTATCTATCTCCTATCTATCTATCTATCTATCTATCTATCTATCTCCTATCTATCTATCTATCTATCTATCTATCTATCTCCTATCTATCTATCTATCTATCTATCTATCTATCTATCTATCTCCTATCTATCTATCTATCTATCTATCTATCTCCTATCTATCTATCTCCTATCTATCTATCTATCTATCTATCTATCTATCATCTATCTATCTCCTATCTATCTATCTATCTATCTATCTATCTTCTATCTATCTATCTATCTATCTATCTCCTATCTATCTATCTATCTATCTATCTCCTATCTATCTATCTATCTATCTATCTATCTATCTATCTATCTCCTATCTATCTATCTATCTATCTATCTATCATCTATCTATCTCCTATCTATCTATCTATCTATCTATCTCCTATCTATCTAACTATCTATCTCCTATCTATCTATCTATCTATCTATCTCCTATCTATCTATCTATCTATCTATCTATTTATCTATCTATCTCCTATCTATCTATCTATCTATCTATCTATCTATCTCCTATCTATCTCCTATCTATCTATCTATCTATCTATCTATCTATCTATCTATCTATCTATCTATCTCCTATCTATCTATCTATCTATCTATCTCCTATCTATCTATCTATCTCCTATCTATCTATCTATCTATCTATCTCCTATGTATCTATCTATCTATCTATCTATCTCCTATCTATCTATCTATCTATCTCCTATCTATCTCCTATCTATCTATCTATCTATCTATCTCCTATCTATCTATCTCCTATCTATCTATCTATCTATCTATCTATCTATCATCTATCTATCTCCTATCTATCTATCTATCTATCTATCTCCTATCTATCTATCTATCTATCTATCTATCTATCTATCTCCTATCTATCTATCTATCTATCTATCTATTTATCTATCTATCTCCTATCTATCTATCTATCTATCTATCTATCTATCTATCTATCTAGTATAAAGAAAGCGGGCAGCACTCCGTTGTAGATAAAAGTAAAAAAGTGTCTTTATTCCATAGTGAGCAACTGTGACAGCGACGTTTCGGCTCTGCAAGAGCCTTTCTCAAGCCATTCAAACAGTGAAATGGTGGCCATATTTAAATACAACAGGTGATCACATGACAAATTGGGATACTCCCACCATTTTTGTATAACTGTGATATAATGCTTATTACATAGTCAAATTTCATATCGTGAACATTAAACATAGT
The DNA here is from genome assembly GCF_040894005.1 of Engystomops pustulosus. Taxonomy (NCBI): domain Eukaryota; kingdom Metazoa; phylum Chordata; class Amphibia; order Anura; family Leptodactylidae; genus Engystomops; species Engystomops pustulosus. Next base: position 85,653,587 of record NC_092421.1, read on the forward strand.
GCACAATGTAAAATACATGTATATGTATGTGATAGACGTTAAAATTGTGTTATATATAACAAACAGCTTTGTTAGTGACACAGATTAGTCCAGCCATTGGTCTTGTCTGTGTAAAGGTGCTCAAGTGCTTCTGTGTTGACAGCAATGCTTCCCAGTTGTTTCCACGTGTCGACCTTCCCTGATCAGCAACAATGTTCTCCGATACATATAGAAAAAAAAATTTTTTTGAAAAAATTTTTTTTGAAAAAAGAAAAAATTTTTTTTAAAAAGGAAGAAAAAAAATTTTTTTGAAAAAAGGATAGAATAGTTAGAGCAGACATTGGTCCACGCAGAAGCAGCATACAACCAGGCATACTGGGCAAACTCAAGAAGGGTTGTTTTCCATGTTGCAAGTGTATTAATTGCAAATATATGACTAAAGGTTCCTTTTTCGAACATAAAGGCAAACGTTATGACATTAAACATTACCTGACATGTGATAGCTCTTTTGTGATCTATATTTTAAGTTGCCCATGTGGGCTATTATATGTGGGAGAAACGACACTTGAATTTAAGACGCGCCTCAACCAACACAGATACACGATACGATCCAACCGCAAAGATCTCCCGGTACCGAAACATTTTTCAGAAGCTGGACATCTAGAGAAACATCTCAGTTTCCGTCTCATTGATCACGTGCCACTTCCTAGACGTGGTGGTGATAGAGTAGCTATTCTAAAAAAGCGTGAGTTACATTGGATCTATACCCTTGACACACTGAGACCACAGGGTCTCAATGTGGATTTTAAACTTTGGTCCCTATGATCCTGTTGATCCAGCTGTAGTTCCTTTTCTATAGTCCATCATCAGAGTAGCAATGAGTAACTTTCTGTGATATAACAATTTTGACATTATATGTCTTTTTTTCTTCTTTTAGAATATGAGCCTATCCCAGATGTCTCCTCGTGGAAGCCTCCCTACACAACTCCCAAAACATTCTTTTGTTATTTGGTGCTTCAAGAGCGCAAATCGATGCGCCGTTTATGCAATTGTCAAGTGCTATGGTAAACGTATTTCCATCCATTTCCCTATATTTTGTACATTGTTGTTCTTTCATAGGTTACGGTTGGTGTGTCTAGCCAGGGACCACACTGTCTTTTATACAAGTACAGTCAAAAACCTAGGGGATTGATGATGCCGTCTGCCCCGTTTATTATTAGGGGTATATTCAGCAAGGTCGTCCCTTATATTTGCGAGTTATACAATCGTTGGTGAACCAATATCAACGTGCATCCAACATGGTTGTTATTACAGCCAATTGGTCCTGATTTATGGCTGACACATCGTGGACTTTTCCTTTATGTAAATTGCATGAATATTGCATTCCAGAATCATCTATGTTTTATCTGATAATTTTTCATTTTTGGTTTCCATAGCACCAGACGTTCTTGCTGGGACATAATACACATGCGCAGAACCAGGCGCATAGTGTGCGTTCCACCGTGCGACATATTTTTTATGCGCACAATTTGGCGCTCAGCTTGCGTTCCATGGAGCACTTTTTCTTCCTTTTTTCTTCCTTTTTTCAAAAAAATTTTTTTTCTTCCTTTTTAAAAAAATTTTTTTCTTTTTTCAAAAAAAAATTTTTTCAAAAAAAATTTTTTCAAAAAAAATTTTTTTTCTATATGTATCGGAGAACATTGTTGCTGATCAGGGAAGGTCGACACGTGGAAACAACTGGGAAGCATTGCTGTCAACACAGAAGCACTTGAGCACCTTTACACAGACAAGACCAATGGCTGGACTAATCTGTGTCACTAACAAAGCTGTTTGTTATATATAACACAATTTTAACGTCTATCACATACATATACATGTATTTTACATTGTGCACTATGTTTAATGTTCACGATATGAAATTTGACTATGTAATAAGCATTATATCACAGTTATACAAAAATGGTGGGAGTATCCCAATTTGTCATGTGATCACCTGTTGTATTTAAATATGGCCACCATTTCACTGTTTGAATGGCTTGAGAAAGGCTCTTGCAGAGCCGAAACGTCGCTGTCACAGTTGCTCACTATGGAATAAAGACACTTTTTTACTTTTATCTACAACGGAGTGCTGCCCGCTTTCTTTATACTATTACTGGAGGACCTGAGGCCCGGTCCTGGGATGCCTGCACCCAATTCTCTTTTTCTCTGAAGGTTTGTGCTGCTTGGACTTTCTTTTTGTATCTATCTATCTATCTATCTATCTATCTATCTATCTCCTATCTATCTATCTATCTATCTATCTATCTATCTATCTATCTATCTCCTATCTATCTATCTCCTATCTATCTCCTCTCTATCTATCTCCTATCTATCTATCTATCTCCTATCTATCTATCTCCTATCTATCTCCTCTCTATCTATCTCCTATCTATCTATCTATCTCCTATCTATCTATCTATCTATCTATCTATCTATCTATCTATCTATCTATCTCCTATCTATCTATCTCCTATCTATCTATCTATCTATCTATCTATCTATCTCCTATCTATCTCCTATCTATCTATCTCCTATCTATCTATCTATCTATCTATCTATCTATCTCCTATCTATCTATCTATCTATCTATCTATCTCCTATCTATCTATCTATCTATCTATCTATCTATCTCCTATCTATCTATCTATCCATCTCCTATCTATCCATCTCCTATCTATCCATCTCCTATCTATCTATCTCCTATCTATCTATCTCCTATCTATCTATCTCCTATCTATCTATCTATCTATCTATCTATCTATCTATCTATCTCCTATCTATCTCCTATCTATCATCATAAGTATTAAATAGATATCAGATAGAAATCAGCAATTTAATTTATAATAATTAATTTAATGATTTTTTATCTTGTTCCTGAAAGTTTTGCCTGGGGAACTGATCTATGAAACTTCTTAACCAGACATTGGTGATATAATCTGTTACCGCTGCCGCACAGGGAATTCTGGATCTCCCCATTTCATCCCGGTCAAATTATCTGATGGAATTTATCTTGTCACTTCCCCAAAGTCATGATTATCAAATGTTACTTGCAATAATCCTCACAATCCCCTCCTGTAGGGTAGAGGTGTAGACGGTAGGACTAACACTCAGGACACTTAAAGGTCCACCAATAAACATTGAACATTGAAAGTTTTCTTCAAAATAAATCCCTCCCTCTACTTTATCTTAAAGTTTAACTAAACTTTTGAAACATTTTTATTTCAGGATCGGACAGAGCAAGTGATAATAGTGAACTTTGCTATATTCTGCATAAAGAAAAGCAGATTTTCTGTGACTTGTTTCTGCTTCTTTCTCCTGCAGTGAGCAGTCTAAAAGTCTCCTGAAGGTCTTTTTAGCTCCATCCACTTCAGACAGATAAGGAGGCTAAAGATTAACTCTTTCCATACTTAAATAATTTTTCCCTTGATGATTCAGCTCTCTGCGGAGACAATCCATGGACTGTATGTAAAGAGTTAGATCATTAGAAACTTTATGGGGCACATTTATCATTTGCTGACGCTAACTGCCCCTGCCCCCGGAGGCTTCGCTGCATTGGTGGGGCATTTCTATGCTATGTCTGCCCAGGTGTAGAATTGCACCATAGCCTGCGCCTGAACAGGTTATAGGTAGTGTGCAGGTGTGGGACATCAACGTCCTGAGCCGGCCCACTCCACCACTGGCCACGCCTCTTCACACCTTTAGGCATGGAGGTGGCGTAAAGGGGGAGGCAGCATAGCATCTGGCCAGGAATTACCACTGTTTGTACCCCAAAAGGTTCACAAAAATTAAAGATACTTACCTGGCTTCCCCTTCCCGTTCCTGATCCTGACCAGAGCAGAACTACTGAGGATTCCATGACTATTGAGGCCAGTTATATTAGCCAAAATATTACTGCTGTAGTTCATGTGACTGCTGAGGCCAGTAAATTGCCATAACCGGAATAAAAATCTCGGCACTTCTGTCCTAGAAGAAATGGAGCAGAGACCACAATATGGAACAGAGCAGTCACAGTAGAGTCAGGGTCGGCTCCAGGATGCAGTAGGCCCCTGGGTGACAGAGCCTCAGTGGGCCCCTGGGGGACAGTGACAGGTGACCTCAGTGGGGCCTGGGGGACAGTGACAGGTGACCTCAGTGGGCCCCTGGGTGACAGTGACAGAGCCTCAGTGGGCCCCTGGGGGACAGTGACAGGTGACCACAGTGGGCCCCTGGGTGACAGTGACAGGTGAAATCTGTGGGCCCCTGGGTGACAGTGACAGAGCCTCAGTGGGCCCCTGGGTGACAGTGACAGAGCCTCAGTAGGCCCCTGGGTGACAGTGACAGAGCCTCAGTGGGCCCCTGGGTGACAGTGACAGGTGAAATCAGTGGGCCCCTGGGTGACAGTGACAGGTGACCTCAGTGGGCCCCTGGGTGACAGAGCCTCAGTGGGCCACTGGGTGACAGTGACAGGGGACCTCAGTGGGCCCCTTTGCAGTGAACTCATTAAAAATACAGAAACTTAAACAGTCTCCTGTTCCCTAAAATATTCCCTACTTTATCATCCCAAACATCCCCCCTATCGTTATTTTATATAAAGCCCCCTCTCCCCCTATGGAATCATTAGATACAGCCCCCTCAAGTGATGGATTCCTTATGTACAGCCTTATGTGGGCCCCCCAGCAGCTCTGGGCCCCGGCACTTGCCCAGGTATGTCCAGTGCTGGCGCCGGTCCTGAGTAGAGGGAATATATTTTTTAAGTTTACCCTTGCCCCATCTTCCCAGGAGGTTTTCTGTTGACCTTGGAAAACCCCTTTAACCCCCCCCACTCAAAAACAACTATGGAATAAGACATAAAATAAGATGATACCGATTCCATGTCCCCCTTATGGAATATGAATAATTGCTCTCTGTACAAGTGACACAAGTGACTTCCTTCTCCATTGCGTAAAACTTGGTCATTCCAACGGGGACAGAGCGCGGGTGACAACAATGTTTGACAAATGGGCCCCAAAAAAAAAAAAGTGGCCATTCATGGGCGATGCTTTGGCCAGTGACCCAGTCGACTGTTTATAAAGAGGAAGGGACTGTTTCCTGCTAGTAACATTATGCAGGGCTAAAAACGGCAGGGAAATACATCAGCGGAGGGATCAGCCATGGGTGTGGGGACCACGAGCTGCATCCAGGAGCCACCGCTTGGGTCAAGGTGCCGTTGTCAAGACTCTTTCTTTATTAGGACTTTGCGTGACAGATTCTGAGCTTTTCTTCCTCCCCGGCCTGACAGCTGCCGAGGGTTCAGCAGGGGACTCGACTTTCAGCACAAGGACGGTAAGTTTTGTCTAAGACTCAGTGTATCCAAAAATGTTATCATCAATCTTTTTTTTTTCCCAAATAAAAACTATTTAAAGGAACCTCATCCCATTTTTCCTTGAAGGATCTGGATGTAACATTCCTCCTCGCCGGAGAACAACTTGCAACGTGCTCCTCAGATCATTATCTGCCAATGTTTGAAAGATTGGTGGTACAATTACCAAAACAATCCCAGCTCCCAGGATGGAGGAATGTGCAAATATTTCCAGGGGTATCATGGGTGATAAAATCCTGCATGTGATGACTAGAGCCACGGCGGAAATCTCAGGACCTTTATCTCACCCTGCAGTCAATAACAAGGGAACAGATCGGCATAAAATCCTCCACTTCATTGTAAATAATAATAATCGTATTAGGTGTAACCACACCCACAAAAAAAAATAAAAGCCCAAAATAATTCCAAAATATTCAAACATCATAGAAAATACCCAGAGACAGTCTATGTATATCCAACAAGTCCACAAAAACAATCTGTTATATAAAAAAAATAGTTATCCAAACACAATTTAAAAATTGTTCAAGATAATCCAAAAATGGCCACATTTAAAAATCTCTAGTAATAAAAAAAAATCCACAAAATCCCCTCCCAAAACACAGAAGTCTAGCAAATAAACCAGAATTACACACGAGAAAAGGATTTAAAAAATATCCGAACAGAATTCAAAAACTATCCAAAAAAAAAAATCCAAAATATCCAGAAATCCTTTCAAATTTCCAGAAATTAAATAAAAATGTAGAAATATCCATAAATGATCGAAAAAATTTCAATACCAAAAGGCCAGGAGTATAACAAGATAACCAAAGAAAATTTACCCAAGAATCTTAGAATAAGTTACAAAAATTGAAAACATTTTTTAAAAACTTACGGTAAGTAATTCTACCCTGGTTTACTCAATGAACTGCGATTTCGGGGACTAACCACAGGGGGGGGGGATATATTTTTTATTTTATACCATTACAGGCAGTCCCCGGGTTACGTACAAGATAGGGTGCGGAGGTTTGTTCTTAAGTTGAATTTGTATGTAAGTCGAAACTGTATATTTTATATTTGTAGATCCAGAGCAAAAATTTTTTTGCCCCAGTGACAATTGGAGTTTCAACATTTTTTGCTGTAATGGGACCAAGGATCATCAATAAAGCTTCATTACAGACTCCTTACAGCTGATCATTGCAGCCTGGGACTATAGTAACATCCAGAGAGGTCACCAGAGGTCACAGTGGGGAGAGAGGGCCGTCTGTAACTAGGGGTCGTCTGTAAGTCGGGTGTCGTTAAGTAGGGGACCTCCTGTATCTGTTTTTTTTTTTTAAATTACAGACAAATGTGATAATTCCTCTGATAGGACTAATAAAAATATAAAAAATGAAAATATAAAAAAATTTGACACTTTTGTTCTACAATCTGTGATTAATTACGTGTAATAAGTCAAATATAATGAACAGATAATTTCTACTTTGACAAATTTATCATTTTTTTCTCATTTCTTACCAATGGAGGGACGAGAAAATATATTTTACTATATCATTGGGGAAGAACAAGCAGTGGCATAATATGAGGGGTGCGGTCGTAACTGGGGCCAAGAGGTGTCTTAAGGGGCCCTTATGGTGCCACTTTCCCATATGAGGAGACTATTGCTATAAACTATACATTATATATAGTCCAGGGGGTGGAACAGAATTTGCACTGGGGCCCATGTTACGCCACTGATGACAACTTCTGACATAGATTCATTTTACTATAACCCCCAACATCTCCAAAGAGCAGCAAATATGCAGACAATGGAGCAGGAAGCAGACAGCGCCATATTTGTGTAGTGGCCAAACCAAGTTACTGCTGCTTATTAGCTCCTATTCAAATAATAGAAGCTGATCTGCAGTAACCTGGTCTGGCCACTATGTAGAGAGTGGAGCTGTCAGTTTCCTGTTTCACCCTACAGCTAGTCTGTAGGTTGTTGGACCCCCCAGAGATCTTCCATTGACGATCTGTCTGATCTAGATGTTATCAGATGATCTAGATGTTAATGATATTTTTTTTAGCAAGGAAAACCCATTTAAATGCCCTTAAACCGGTTGAGTTAATCGCACCCCCCACAGACAATGACGCAGCAGCGCCCCCTAGCTAAAAAATTGTGACAAATAAAAGGACATAGTAAAATAAAATCCATTAATAACAATAGGGGTGCTCTTTGCCCCCATTGCGGGACCCTTCCATCTTTTGGGTCTCATCATGGCCGACCCTGTATTTTCTCAGAACTTTGTAGCGACACAAATAACAATTTTTAATCCTGCCCTCGAATCATAACAGGACTTGATGTGTTTATCCAGCGCACAAACATCCAGTTATCACAAATTCTGCAGACAACAATCTTTCTCTTGGCGGCCGCACACGGGGGTTTGTTAACATCTCAGTGTCAATTTGGGAGAAGTTATGGGGTAAGCAAGCGATTATTTTCGGGCATGTTTGTGCTTCGCTGTGAGTCAGAGGAGGACACGCCGGGCGCAATCTACACGACACGTAAGAGATCTGACACGGACGACTAGTTGTGGTTATTGGGTTAATAACTCGTGTGTTTTCTTCCCAGATTTGGCCGCATTCCACTTCCTTTACATCAAAGCCCCCCCCCCCCCCCCCCCGAATATGTGGAGAATAGACAGAGCGAGCGGCACGGGGAGGACTCCGCGCTAATGTAGCCCCAGGCACCAGAAGAAGACAATTCTCCAGCCATGAAGTGGTTAACCACATATTTATTACTGATGTAGATCCGACCAGAGAGAAGGAAAAGGAATATTCCACAAATGTAACCTGTGAGTAACTGACATTCCTTTACTAAGGAGGGAATGGGGGAGGGGTAAGGAGGGGGGTCATGGGGGAGGGAATGGGGGAGGGGGCTAATGGGGGAGGGGGTAAGGAGGGGGGGTTAATGGGGGAGGGGGGTAATGGGGGAGGGGGTAAGGAGGGGGGGTAATGGGGGGAGGGGGTAAGGAGGAGGGGTCATGGGGGAGGGAGGTAAGGAGGGGGGTAATGGGGGGAGGGAGGTAAGGAGGGGGTAATGGGGGGAGGTAAAAGTGGAGGGAGGTAATGGGGGAGGCGGGTAATGGGGGGTAATGGGGGGGGAGGTAATGGGGGGGAATGGGGGAGGGAGGTAAGGAGGGGGGTAATGGGGGAGGGAGGTAAGGAGGGGGGTAATGGGGGAGGGAGGTAAGGAGGGGGGTAATGGGGGAGGGAGGTAAGGAGGGGGGTAATGGGGGGGAGGTAAGGAGGGGGGTAATGGGGGGGAGGTAAGGAGGGGGGTAATGGGGGAGGGAGGTAAGGAGGGGGGTAATGGGGGAGGGAGGTAAGGAGGGGGGTAATGGGGGAGGGAGGTAAGGAGGGGGGTAATGGGGGAGGGAGGTAAGGAGGGGGGTAATGGGGGGGAGGTAAGGAGGGGGGTAATGGGGGAGGGAGGTAAGGAGGGGGGTAATGGGGGAAGGAGGTAAGGAGGGGGGTAATGGGGGAGGGAGGTAAGGAGGGGGGTAATGGGGGAGGGAGGTAAGGAGGGGGGTAATGGGGGGGAGGTAAGGAGGGGGGTAATGGGGGGGAGGTAAGGAGGGGGGTAATGGGGGGGGAGGTAAGGAGGGGGGTAATGGGGGAGGGAGGTAAGGAGGGGGGTAATGGGGGGGAGGTAAGGAGGGGGGTAATGGGGGAGGGAGGTAAGGAGGGGGGTATGGGGGGGGAGGTAAGGAGGGAGGTAAGGAGGGGGGTAATGGGGGGGAGGGAATGGGGGAGGGGGGTAATGGGGGAGGCGGGTAATGGGGGAGGGAGGTAAGGAGGGGGGTAATGGGGGAGGGAGGTAAGGAGGGGGGTAATGGGGGGGAGGGAATGGGGGTAATGGGGGAGGCGGGTAATGGGGGAGGGAGGTAAGGAGGAGGGCAATGGGGGGGAGGTAAGGAGGGGGGTAATGGGGGAGGGAATGGGGGGGTGGTAATGGGGGAGGGAATGGGGGAGGGGGTAAGGAGGGGGGTAATGGGGGGGAGGTAAGGAGGCGGGTAATGGGGGAGGGAGGTAAGGAGGGGGGTAATGGGGGAGGGAGGTAAGGAGGGCGGTGATGGGGGGAGGGAATGGGGGAGGGGGGTAATGGGGGAGTCGGGTAATGGGGGAGGGAGTTAAGGAGGGGGGTAAAAGTGGAGGGAGGTAATGGGGGGGAGGGAATGGGGGAGGGGGGTAATGGGGGAGGCGGGTAATGGGGGAGGGAGGTAAGGAGGGGGGTAATGGGGGAGGGAGGTAAGGAGGGGGGCAATGGGGGAGGGAGGTAAGGAGGGTGGTAATGGGGGAGGGAATGGGGGGGTGGTAATGGGGGAGGGAATGGGGGAGGGGGTAAGGAGGGGGGTAATGGGGGGGAGGTAAGGAGGCGGGTAATGGGGGAGGGAGGTAAGGAGGGGGGTAATGGGGGAGGGAGGTAAGGAGGGCGGTGATGGGGGGGAGGGAATGGGGGAGGGGGGTAATGGGGGAGTCGGGTAATGGGGGAGGGAGTTAAGGAGGGGGGTAAAAGTGGAGGGAGGTAATGGGGAGAGTAATGGGGGGGGAATGGTGGAGGGAGGTAAGGAGGGGGGTAAAGGGTGGGGTGGGGGGAAGGAGAGGGGTAATAGGGGGAGTGAATGGGAGAGTGAGGTAAGGAGGGAGGTTATCAGGGGCGGATGGGGGAAAGCAGGAGGGTAATGGGAGAGGGAATGGGGAGGGAGGTAAAAAGGGGGCTGATGGGGGGGAGGGAGGTAAGGAGGGGGGTAATAGGGGAAGGAGGTAAGGAGGGAGGTAAGGAGGGGGTTGATGGGGGGGAGGGAGGTAAGGAGGGAGGTAATGGGGGGGAGGAAATGATGGAGGACTGTGCGCCAGCTACAATCCTTGAATATAAATCTGTATTGTACCTGTCAGTTCTTTTGATAGTTTCCAATAGTTGGTGGATAAACTCACTAAAGATTTCTTATGTGTGTAAGGGTGAGTTATACGAGATCATGTGACGACGTCTGAAGTATTTCTTTAAGAATATTCTGTAGGGTGCGTGGCGCATTAAAAATACATTTAGTGTTTCCCAGTATAAAGCACTGTATATATTATCCCCTGACTGCGTATACACATCACATGCATTACTGTCAGCGGAGGTAGGAGACACCTGGACACCAGGATCACATTCTAGCAGCGGCTTCTGCTGTTTATTATAATGAATAATGTCGTCCATTAGTGAGAAATTAGGAAAATTCGGTGACCTTGGGGTGCGGTCTGTGTTGACCTCAAGAATTTCTATAAATATACATTTTCGGGACCTGTGAACCCTTAATAGCAGTTTTCTTCCATAATACAGGAGGAGACAGCTGGAGCGGCTTACTGACTACAACTGGAAAGATTTTAAAGGGGTCGTCCACTATTAGCAAATAAATTATATGGTTTGTGTAATTAAAAGTTCTTCAATTTTCCAATATACTTTCTGTATCAGTTCTTCCCAGATTTCAAGATTTTGCTTGCTGTCATTCTTTAGGAAGCTTCACTATGATGTCACACAGGTGCACGGCTCGTTATATCTCTGGTCATGTGACGTCACATAGGTGCACGGCTCATTATATCCCTGGTCATGTGATGTCACACAGGTGCACGGCTCGTTATATCCCTGGTCATGTGATGTCACACAGGTGCACGGCTCGTTATATCCCTGGTCATGTGATATCACACAGGTGCACGGCTCGTTATATCCCTGGTCATATGATGTCACACAGGTGCACGGCTCGTTATATCCCTGGTCATGTGATGTCACACAGGTACACGGCTCATTATATCCCTGGTCATGTGATGTCACACAGGTGGACGGTTCGTTATATCTCTGGTCATGTGATGTCACACAGGAGCACAGCTCGTTATATATCCCCGGTCATGTGATGTCACACAGGTGCACGGCTCGTTATATCCTTGGTCATGTGATGTCACACAGGTGCACGGCTCGTTATATCCCTGGTCATGTGATGTCACACAGGTACACGGCTCATTATATCCCTGGTCATGTGATGTCACACAGGTGGACGGTTCGTTATATCTCTGGTCATGTGATGTCACACAGGAGCACAGCTCGTTATATATCCCCGGTCATGTGATGTCACACAGGTGCACGGCTCGTTATATCCTTGGTCATGTGATGTCACACAGGTGCACGACTCGTTATATCCCTGGTCATGTGATGTCACACAGGTGCGCGGCTCGTTATATCTCTGGTCATGTGATGTCACACAGGTGCACGGCTCGTTATATCCATGATCATGTGATGTCACACAGGTGCACGGCTCTTTATATCACATAGCTCTGACTACTCTCTTTGATATAACACCTGCATGTTGATGGTCTCCATGTAGGATTGTAGGGATTATATATATAGTGATTATGTATCAGTGACACAACTTCACTTTCTCGTGTGTTGCCTTTTCCTTCCAGGTTTCCTTCTCGCCTCATAGATGTAAAAGTTATGGAGGTAGGTACATGGCCACCTACATGTTAAAATCTGTCAAAATGAGGAAGAATATCCAGCAGGGAATGTATGATAGAATATCAGTACAGCGAGTGCCGGATAGAAGACGGAGGTTGTCTCCATGTAGCACTATTTACTTTCTTACAGATTTCGATGAGTAAAAAAAATATTTAAAAAATATATAACATATTTAATGCTACAATACAATGACAGTCTATGGAGTAGGGTATATAACACATGACTACAAGCAGGGGGCACCAGCCATGAGGCGAGCTGAGCCTCTCGCCTCAGGCGGCAACACCAGCAGCAAGATGGAGGCAGCATCAGGACCTGTAAGCAGAACCTGAAACGTAAAAATAATGGGGCTCATTTACTTACCCGGTCCAGTTGCGATCCCGCAGCGCGTTGTTCGATTTGGATTCGGGTTCGGTGGAGATTCACTAAGATCGTGCGTCCGATATCCAGTAAGTGTCACTGCTGCGCCGAGGTCCGCCGGAGTTCACCTTCTCCTTCCTGGTGCATGTGAGTGCTTGATCTTGCAATACATTTCGTTTTTTAAATTCTGCGGTTTTTCCGAATATGTCGGGTTGTCAGATGGCCACGCCCCCCTATTTCTGTTAGGGCGTAGCCGGCGCTATTGCTCCAAGATCCAATCGCGTGCGTCAAAATCCCGGCGGAATTCGGGAAACCCGACAAAAGTGCGTCCGCGAAGTCCGTAGTAAATGAGCCCCAATGTCTCTCATTATCCGATGTGGGCGTGAGACACTTCATGGAGAACCCACTTGGGTCTCCACATGGATTGGGAAGAGGGGACCTCACCTCAGGCAGCAGCCTGCGGATTGTATCTATGTAGAAGTAGGAGGCGCGGATGAGTAATGGATGAGGCATCAGAGGAGAGATAACCCTATGACAACACTGCAGGGCTGCTGCTGCATGGAGCCTACAGATAAATCATGGCCACAGCTGAGGTCTGTTACATGGGACTGCTCCTTACATGTGTCCTGTCCCTGTGATGGAGAGATTGTCACGGCTTCATCCATGTCTTACAGGGGAGATGACAGATACAAGGAGCAGAGGAAATATTGTCACCTCCTCGCCTGTAAATCCTGGAAACACTTTCATCTCTCACATCCAACCTCTATAGTTTATCATATATCTACGATGTGCGGCTTCTAACAATTCTGGAGTCTTCCATCTTTCTTTTCTACTTTTGACTTGTATAAGAACAATAAGCCTTTAGTTTACACCAAAATAATGAAGATCAGAAGGAAGAATCCACAATAATAACAGAATTCCTGATAAATATAAAATAACAGACAATAATAATGCACAATGCCCAAGTGTAAATAGAATTATCCCCTATGAATAATAAAATACCGTATTTTTAGGACTATAAGGCGCACAAAAACCTTTGATTTTCTCAGAAATCCAAAGTGCGCCTTATAATCCGGTGCGCCTTATATATGAACCGTACTTACAGACAACAGCTGCCTTGTATGGTGCACAGGTCTGCCACCTGCTGGTCATTCATCCTTATCATCAGGTGCGCCTTATAATCCGGTGCGCCTTATTTATGAACCTAGACGTTTTAGCAGGCATTTATTGAAGGTGAGCCTTATAATCCGGCGCGCCTTATAGTCCAGTGCGCCTTATATATGAACCGTACTTACAGACAACAGCTGCCTTGTACTGCCTTGTGGAGGTCTGCCACCTGCTGGTCATTCAGCCTTATAATCTGGTGCGCCTTATATATGAACCTAGACGTTTTAGCAGGCATTTATTGATGGTGCGCCTTATAATCCGGTGCACCTTATAGTCCTAAAAATATGGTAGTTGATAAAGTGGAGACTGAAATAAGTCCTGAGAAAGTCGTATCTACAGCATGAACCTCACATGAGGAAACAGGTACCTGGAATATTGGCCCCTCTATAGTCTATAAGGGCGACAAAAGTTTAGCAAAGGGACCAATGAAAAGTCCAGTGGTCGGTACTGTGAACTTGTTTCTTTTCCCTTTACTTCAGACCACGATTGTGACCTAAAACATCATCCATATTAGAACGTTCCTTATTTATGCCTCTTTTACTGGATTCTTTTTTTTCGATTTGTCCTGTGAGTTACAAAAAGTATCAGAGATGCATAGAAAATATTATTTTTTTGGGTATTTTTTTTTATTGTCAAAATTGTGGTGTAATTGCCATCGTAAATCTGTTCTATTACACCTGTATGCTGTGAGCTCCCTCTGGTGGTGGCTGGAGGAAAACAGATTTTTTTTCATCACTCATATCTTTATTATATCTCTTCTTTTTCCGGATTTTTGGATTTTTTGGGGCTTTTTAGATGCATTTTTTGCAACTATGCCAAGGTGTTAAGAAGATTTTTGGTGTTTGTGTCTGTTGCAGTGTTCCGAAATGTATTCTCCAAGACAGATTTTTCTTTGTTTTGTGACTTTTTAGGTGCAAAATTATGTACACCTGACCCCATGCTTAGTTCCATACATGCAACTAAAAAGTCGCAAAAAGATTTTTTCCCTCACAGGGAATACCATACTGGGGCATCAGAATACAACAAACTAGCAGGTTTCTTCACACTTAGAGCCCCCTACAGCTCAAAGGTCTTATATCCCTGGGTTCTAATACTAGGACTACTACTAAAAGAATATCACCTTATTCCGATTGCGATACTATATTTCCATAAGTGAACTAATAATAATAATAATACCTTTATTTATATAGCACACACAGATTACGCAGCGCTGCACAGAGTTTGCCAAACCGGTCCCTATCCCCAATGGGGCTCACAGTCTAATCGACCTACCAGTATGTCTTGGAGTGTGGGAGGAAACCGGAGGACCTGGAGGAAACCCAACGCACACATGGAGAGAATATACGAACTCTTTGCAGATGTTAACCCTGGGACTTGAACCCAGGTCACCAACGCTGCAAGACTGTAATGCTAACCACTAAGCCCCCGTGTTGCAAGGCTGTAGTGCTAACCACAGAGTCACAGCGCTGTAGTGCTAACCACTAAGCCCTTGTGTTGCAAGGCCATAGTGCTAACCATGGAGCCACAGGGCTGCAAGGCTGTAATGCTAACCACTAAGCCACCGTGCTGCCCTATGAACTGGCTTTCTGTATGTCTAGTTTCTTATGTACCGTTTATTACGACTTCACGTCAATGCTTCTAGTAGTAATATGTCACGTCTGACTATTATTTGTTATATGTTTTTGAAAACTTTAATAAAATTGATTGAACATAAAAAATAAAACACAAATCAGAGACAAAGAAAACAAAAACAGACGTATCACAACAGCAAATTCCGAAAGATACATAAATACATAGAACTGCTGAAGTCACAAAAGGAAAAGAAGTGATACATGTGCCTCCATGACATGGGAAGGTAAGTGGCCCTGGGACTCACCTCTCACCTTGTAGAACAGGTGTGTCTCTGTGATTTTCCAGCTGGATCCATTATTCTTCTTATTTCTGTTTTCTCTGGACCAAACCTCTCAGTCCGTCAGTATTTCATCTCAGCTTTACCCAAATAACAGGCACAGCCCAAAAACACTCAAGTGCCCTCGCCCCTGGGATCAGACTACACAGAATTTCTTTGTAGTCTGTTACCTTGGAAACACTGTAGATTCTCATAGGAGCTGAATACAGTAACATGTTTAATGAAAACCTTTATCAAGAGGTTTTCTTATTTTTGTATTTGTACAGTGCTACAGAATATGATGGCGCTATATAATATATATACATAAAGATTTATGATTAGTGTTGTCTAGTATTATCCTGTCCGGCCATCCTTATCAGACTACAGATAGCCGGCATTGTGCGCTGCAGATGGCGGACCTGACACGGAAGTCGCTGCTCCCATTCGGCTCCATGAAAGATGGAAATGGATGTGTCGGGACTTGCTCCTTTGACATTACTGAGCCCAAGGCAGATACTTTTCTTGTTCCGGCTCAGTTATTATTGCAATGTTACAACAATGAGAAGACTAAAAGGTCTCTCAGAGGAAAAAAAACTGCCCAAAAAAACCTTCTTGTATGGGATATAATGTTACATGGAAAGTGGCGGACACGTATCCATTGTGTATCCAGTGATGTTCCGAGGATGCTGGGAATCCCCGCACGGCTCCAGACACACACTCCGCTGTTTACTTGTAGTAGTCAGAGTTTATCGCTGAGGATCTTGTAAGGTTTCCTGAGTCCGACCCCAGCAGCACCTTATCAGCACCCACAGGAACAGATCACTCCAGGCCCAGACAGAAGAGCAAACTCCCAGCCCCATCACAATGGCAAGAATCCATCTCCACCGCTGACATCTTGTATGGGTCATGTCTTCTCGGGGTGTTAACTGCTTCCACACTTGTCATACAGTATGGACCCGGCAAGGAAAGGGTCATAACATGTACAATGTTCCCACCAACAACCATCAATGGTGGAGGAAGCCGGATGAGGTCATCGCTGCGCTATATACAGGGACACTTCCTATTGCTATTATCTACAGGACAGGCGTGAGCTGGAATTAGACGCTTTGTAGACTTTGTGCTGATTCTAGAGAGAAGTCTATGGGTGCTGAGACTTGCAAGCAATGTTTTCTGGGAAAAAGTGTGCAAATTAGCTCTACTTCAAAATCTGTCTCTTTGCTGCCACCTATAGGTATCAACCTTGTACTTCAGTGACCATTAAATCCTCTACTAGCTGCTCTACAGACATGTGGCCAAGTCAGCCAGTGCCATCATCCAGTGTACTGCAAAAACTGTACAATCATCTCCTCCTGCTCTATAACATGCTGCCTGCAGATAGTACACTATGTACAATCTGCTTTGCTCCTCCTGCTCTATAACATGCTACCTGCAGATAGGACACTATGTACAATCTGCTCGGCTCTTCCTGCTCTATAACATGCTGCCTGCAGATAGGACACTATGTACAATCTGCTCAGCTCCTCCTGCTCTATAACATGCTGCCTGCAGATAGGACACTATGTACAATCTTCTCAGCTCCTCCTGCTCTATAACATGCTACCTGCAGATAGGACACTATGTACAATCTGCTCAGCTCCCCCTGCTCTATAACATGCTGCCTGCAGATAGGACCCTATGTACAATCTTCTCAGCTCCTCCTGCTCTATAACATGCTACCTGCAGATAGGACACTATGTACAATCTTCTCAGCTCCTCCTGCTCTATAACATGCTACCTGCAGATAGGACACTATGTACAATCTGCTCAGCTCCCCCTGCTCTATAACATGCTGCCAGCAGATAGGACACTATATACAATCTGCTCAGCTCCTCCTGCTCTATAACATGCTGCCTGCATATAGGACACTATGTACAATGTGCTCAGCTCCTCCTGCTCTATAACATGCTGCCTGCAGATAGGACCCTATGTACAATCTGCTCAGCTCCTCCTGCTCTATAACGTGCTGCCTGCAGATAGGACACTATGTACAATCTGCTCAGCTCCTCCTGCTCTATAACATGCTGCCTGCAGATAGGACACTATGTACAATCTTCTCAACTCCTCCTGCTCTATAACATGCTGCCTGCAGATAGGATACCATGTACAATCTGTTCAGCTCCTCCTGCTCTATAACATGCTGCCTGCAGATAGGACACTATGTACATTCTGCTCAGCTCCTCCTGCTCTATAACATGCTGCCTGCAGATAGGATACCATGTACAATCTGTTCAGCTCTTCCTGCTCTATAACCTGCTGCCTGCAGATAGGACACTATGTACATTCTGCTCAGCTCCTCCTGCTCTATAATATGCTGCCTGCAGATAGGATACTATGTACAATCTGCTCAGCTCCTCCTGCTCTATAACATGCTGCCTGCAGATAGGACACCATGTACAATGTGCTCAGCTCCTCCTGCTCTATAACATGCTGCCTGCAGATAGGACACTATGTACAATCTGCTCAGCACCTCCTGCTCTATAACATGCTGCCTGCAGATAGGACACTATGTACAATCTGCTCAGCTCCTCCTGATCTATAACATGCTGCCTGCAGATAGGACACTATGTACAATCTGCTCAGCTCCTCCTGCTCTATAACATGCTGCCTGCAGATAGGACCCTATGTACAATCAGCTCAGCTCCTCCTGCTCTATAACATGCTACCTGCAGATAGGACACTATGTACAATCTGCTCAGCTCCCCCTGCTCTATAACATGCTGCCTGCAGATAGGACACTATGTACAATCTTCTCAACTCCTCCTGCTCTATAACATGCTGCCTGCAGATAGGATACCATGTACAATCTGTTCAGCTCCTCCTGCTCTATAACATGCTGCCTGCAGATAGGACACTATGTACATTCTGCTCAGCTCCTCCTGCTCTATAACATGCTGCCTGCAGATAGGATACCATGTACAATCTGTTCAGCTCTTCCTGCTCTATAACCTGCTGCCTGCAGATAGGACACTATGTACATTCTGCTCAGCTCCTCCTGCTCTATAATATGCTGCCTGCAGATAGGATACTATGTACAATCTGCTCAGCTCCTCCTGCTCTATAATATGCTGCCTGCAGATAGGACACTATGTACAATCTGCTCAGCACCTCCTGCTCTATAACATGCTGCCTGCAGATAGGACACTATGTACAATCAGCTCAGCTCCTCCTGCTCTATAACATGCTGCCTGCAGATAAAACACTATGTACAATTTGTTCCGCTCCTCCTGCTCTATAACATGCTGCCTGCAGATAGGACCCTATGTACAATCTGTTCAGCTCCTCCTGCTCTATAACATGCTGCCTGCAGACAAGACAATATGTACAATCTGCTCAGCTCCTCCTGCTCTATAACATGCTGCCTGCAGATAGGACACTGGGGGACATTAATCATAGAGGGTCTCAGGTTCGCCTGTTTTTGCGCCTGGTTTGCTCTTCTTTTTGGCTCCTGATCTATGATGGATCTGGTTCTGCCTTAGTAAATGCACTTTGGAATTGTCGCATGTCCCATTCATTTGCGCCTAAATTAGCGCCAAATTTGGCGCAATTGTTAGATCTCATTTGTGAGCAATAATCAAAGGAGACTGAGAAAATGTGACAGAACGTTCAGGGCGTCATCTCTGCACAAAAAAACTATTTATTGTGATGTAACTGCAGGGACATGGGGGGACATTAACCCCTTAAGGACGGAGGGTTTTTCGCCTCATTTCTCGCTCTCCAACTTCAAAAATCCATAACTTTTTCATTTTTCCGTGTACAGACCTGTGTGAGGGCTTATCTTGTGCGTAACAAATTTTACTTTCCGGTAATGTTATTTATTTTAACATGCCGTGTACTGCGAAGCTGAAAAAAAATTCCAAATGTGGAAAAATTGAAAAAAAACCGTACGTGCGTCACGTTCTTGTGGGCTCAGTTTTTACGACTTTCACTCTTCGCTCCAAATAACATGCCTACTTTATTCTTTGGTTCAGTGCGATCGCGGTGATACCAAATTTATACAGGTTTTATTGTGTTTTAATACATTTTCAAAAATTAAACGAATGTGTACAAAAAAGAAAAAAAATTTTTGCCATCTTCTGACGCTAATAACTTTTTCATACTTTGGTGCACGGAGCTGGGGGAGGGGTCATTTTTTGCGAAATGAGGCGACGTTTTCATTGCTACCATTTTGAGGTCTGTGCGACATTTTGATCATTTTTTATTTCATTTTTTATGTTATGTAAAAAGGTGTAAAAGTCGCATTTCGGACATTTGGGCGCCATTTCCCGCCTCGGAGGTCACCGCCGGCCGTAACCGTTTTTATATTTTGATAGATCGGGCATTTTGGGATGCGGCGATACCTAATATGTCTGTGATTTTTACTGTTTGTTATGTTTTATATCAGTTCTAGGGAAAGGGGGGTGATTTGAACTTTTAATATTTTATTAATTTTTTTTATTTTTTAAACTTTTTTTTTCTTGTTTTTTTCACTATTTTTTAGACCATTTAGGGTACATTAACCCTAGATGGTCAGATCGCTCCTACCATATACTGCAATACTACAGTATTGCAATATATGGCATTTTTGCAGGTCATACATTACAATGAGCCACTGGCTCATTGTAACGAACCTGCATAAACCATGTAGCCTCGTGTCAAAAGAAGACCCGAGGCTACCATGGTAACCGATCGCCGCCCCCCGATGACGTTCGGGGGCGTGGCTATCGAAAAAAAAGATGGCGGCCGCGGTTATTAGCGGTGGGGGTTTTGTGCAAAATGCAAAAACCCCCACCTCTGTATGAAGAGGACTCAGCCCGTGAGCCCTCTTCATACATCCCTTATACCTCTGCGCCGTAGAGCTACGGCGCAGAGCGTTAAGGGGTTAATCATAGTCAGTTAGACTGTTTTGAGCGTCTTTTAGCGCATCTCGTTAATTAGGCGCATTTCTGGCGCCATTTTCTGGCGCATGGCAAAGTTCGGCACTTAGTGGTTTTGAGTCTCTGCGCCTTATCTGACATAGTGAGTGCCTCCTATACAGATGTTTGCACGGGATCTATCACTATTTTGCGCCTAAAAAGGCACAAAATAGGCGCAGAAAATGCACCTCCTCTGAGCAGCTGCACATCCAAAAAACTTCCCTTTTCATTACTAAAAACATACATTTTAGGTTCCCAAATGAAGAATCACCTCTATGCAACATGGAAAATACTTCGGAGCAGTTTTATAATGTAAAATTTCTCCAGTGACGACTTCATCACTTTCTATGGGATCATCTCTGGGAGTGATTATTGTCTTATTGTACAGATCTGAGAATATTATCAGTCTCCATTTACTGTAAATTATAATAAAAAAGGCAAAGTCTCATTTCAGCAAGAATTTTTTTTTTTTTTACATCTCTGTAACTTTTAGGGGGACATTAATCACAGGGGGTCTCAGGTTCGCCTATTTTTGCGCCTGGTTTGCTCTTCTTTTTGGCTCCTGATCTATGATGGATCTGGTTCTGCCTTAGTAAATGCACTTTGGAATTGTCGCATGTCCCATTCATTTGCGCCTAAATTAGCGCCAAATTTGGCGCAAATTGTTAGATCTCATTTGTGAGCAATAATGAAAGGAGACTGAGAAAATGTGACAGAACGTTCAGGGCGTCATCTCTGCACAAAAAAACTATCATTATGTAGTAACTGCAGGGACTAAAAGTGACAGAGATGTAAAAAGAAAAAAAAAAAAAATTCTTGCTGAAATGAGTCTTTTCCTTTTTTCTTATAATTTACAGTAAATGGAGACTGATAATATTCTCAGATCTGTACAATAAGACAATAATCACTCACAGAGATGATCCCATAGACAATGATCACTCCCAGAGATGATCCCATAGAAAGTGATGAAGTCGTTACTGGAGAAATTTTACATTTTAAAACTGCTCCGAAGTATTTTCCATGTTGCATAGAGGTGATTCTTCATTTGGGAACCTAAAATGTATGTTTTTAGTAATGAAAAGGGAAGTTTTTTGGAAGTGCACCTGCTCAGAGGAGGTGCATTTTCTGTGACTATTTTGTGCCTTTTTAGGTGCACGTTTGTGCGCATAAATGCGCCTAATTAACGAGATGCGCCAGATTTTAGCACTAAAAGACGCTCAAAACAGTCTAACTGACTATGATTAATGTCCCCCTTAGTCCCTGCAGTTACATCACAATGAGAGGTTTTTTGTGCAGAGATGACGCCCTGAACGTTCTGTCACATTTTCTCAGTCTCCTTTCATTATTGCTCACAAATGAGATCTAACAATTGCGCCAAATTTGGCGCTAATTTAGGCGCAAATGAATCGGACATGCGACAATTCCAAAGTGCATTTACTAAGGCAGAACCAGATCCATCATAGATCAGGAGCCAAAAAGAAGAGCAAACCAGGCGCTGAAATGAGTCTTTGCCTTTTTTTATTATAATTTACAGTAAATGGAGACTGATAATATTCTCAGATCTGTACAATAAGACAATAATCACTCCCAGAGATGATCCCATAGACAATGATCACTCACAGAGATGATCCCATAGACAATAATCACTCCCAGAGATGATCCCATAGACAATGATGAAGTCGTCACTGGAGAAATTTTACATTATAAAACTGCTCCGAAGTTTTTTCCATGTTGCATAGAGGTGATTCTTCATTTGGGAACCTAAAATGTATGTTTTTAGTAATGAAAAGGGAAGTTTTTTGGAAGTGCACCTGTTCAGAGTAGGGGCATTTTTGCGCCTATTCTGCGCCTTTTTAGGCACAATTTTGTGATAGATCCCGTGCAAACATCTGTATAGGACGCACTCACTATGTCAGATAAGGCGCAGGGACGCAAAACCACTAAGTACCGAACTTTGCTGTGCGCATAAATGCGCCTAATTAACGAGATGCCAGATTTTAGCGCTAAAAGACGCTCAAAACAGTCTAACAGACTATGATTAATGTCCCCCACTATGTACAATGTGCTCTGCTCACTTCTCCTTTAATTAATGATCTCTCTTATGAATATTGCTACTATTGGTTGTTGTGCGTTTTGATGATGACATCCTGTACATATCCCTCCTCTCGGCCAGTGATCTGGGTGGGCAGTTGTTGGTCTATTAGGACCCTCCATAACAAGCCCCTGGAGATCAGTTAATCTGATAATTACAACAACAAAAGTCATTTAGACAAACTGTGACCTGACCCCGGAGTTTGGAATGAAAACATTGAGTATCCGGGCGAGGAGCGGCGCAGCTTGTCCTCTGCCCATCTCTGCTCTATAACATCTGTCTTGTATCCAGCAAAGTGATGGCGGCCAAATCCAGAAAGCAAATACAAACTAATATTAAACCCAATCCACACCGGTCTCTCCTGCTGCCCCCTGAGCCTGTGCTCCGGACATGAATGGGGCACCGGAGACGCGCCATGGGCAGAGGATGGCGGAGATAAGATCGTAGCTGTACTGTATAAATGACTCATGTGTCTGTACTGTATATGATGTGTCTGCACTGTATATGATGTAGCTGTACTGTATAAATGACTCATGTGTCTGTACTGTATATGATGTGTCTGCACTGTATATGATGTGTCTGCACTGTATATGATGTAGCTGTACTGTATATGATGTAGCTGTACTGTATAAATGACTCATGTGTCTGTACTGTATATGATGTGTCTGCACTGTATATGATGTAGCTGTACTGTATATGATGTGTCTGCACTGTATATGATGTAGCTGTACTGTATAAATGACTCATGTGTCTGTACTGTATATGATGTGTCTGCACTGTATATGATGTGTCTGCACTGTATATGATGTAGCTGTACTGTAAATGATGTAGCTGTACTGTATAAATGACTCATGTGTCTGTACTGTATATGATGTGTCTGCACTGTATATGATGTAGCTGTACTGTATATGATGTGTCTGCACTGTATATGATGTAGCTGTACTGTATATGATGTAGCTGTACTGTATAAATGACTCATGTGTTTGTACTGTATATGATGTGTCTGCACTGTATATGATGTAGCTGTACTGTATATAATGTAGCTGTACTGTATAAATGACTCATGTGTCTGTACTGTATATGATGTGTCTGCACTGTATATGATGTGTCTGCACTGTATACATGATTCATGTGTCTGCACTGTATATGTGGGTCATAAAGCAGATACTTTATACTATATGATGACTTCATACTGACTCAGAGTCAGGTCCATTCATGAGAAGTGGGAGATGTTATACAGTAGATTATAGATTTCCTGGTGGCTGCGCAGTCGGCAGCAGCTGCAAGATTTCGTTATGGACGTTTACAGCCGCGGAATGTGGAAACTATGTACAGAATTTACACGGCTGCTAAAAATATGTGTCTGCCCCCCCTTGTGTAACCTGTAGATAGAAACTCGCTCCCCAGGATCCCACAGCTCAGGATACAACGTAGTGCCTCATTCTATAGGGAGACAAGTCACATGTAACACAACCCCATGCACAATGTAAGGGGAACTCTACACTTTTATTATTTTATTATTTTTATTATTTGATTATTATTTTCTATATGTCAAGAGGAGATTGGGGCAGATTTACTTACCCGGTACATTCGCGATCCAGCGGCGCGTTCTCTGCCGTGGATTCGGGTCCGACCGGGATTCACTAAGGCAGTTCCTCCGACGTCCACTAGGTGGTGCTGCTGCGCTGAAGTCCGCTGAAATGCACTCAAGTACACCGGCCTATTCCTGGTGAAGGTAAGTGCAAGCTCTTTTTGTTTTTTAAATGCGGCGTTTTTTCCGAATCCGTCGGGTTTTCGTTCGGCCACGCCCCCCCCCATTTCCGTCGCGTGCATGCCAGCGCCGATGCGCCAAAATCCGATCGTGTGCGCCAAATACACGGAAAATCGGCGCAAATTGGAAATATTCGGGTAACACGTCAGGAAAACGCGAATCGGGCCCTTAGTAAATGACCCCCTTTTCTTTCAGAAAAGTGCACAAAACAAGGATGTATAAGAAACGGCTTTTATAAATAGCTAAAGCCGTGTTGTTTCCTAATTTTGAGCTGTACACTCACTACTTCCACTAAAATTTTCTAGGACTACCTTAGGTAATTAATATCAATTTGATAAGATTGTGACTCTTAGGACCTCCACCAATCAGCCCCGTACTGCTCAATACATCGCATTGTGGCCATAACTGGTACTGCAGCACTCCCCTATTCACTTAAAAATAGAGCTGCAGTACCATTTATGACCACTACACTAAGCCAGTTCTGGATTCTCTCCCTTCATAAATTGGCAGAGATATAAGACTCCCACCAATCACATATTGATAACCCAAAAGTCATAAATATTAACATTCTGTAAAAACCCTTTTAAATTGTAACAAACCTTAAAAAATGGCTCACCCCCCCCAGCTGTGGGTGCAATAATACAAAACTTTAAAGTTTAATACTATAAATATTATAAAAGTGAACACCAGAAAAAGGCGAAAACAGAAAGATATGAAAAAACACAATAATCAATTACCGTACTATGAAATATAATCAATAGTTATGGATTTTATATTGCATATATACCGTATATGATTTTTTTATAGGATTTTATTTTATATAGGATTTTTGCATATATGCGGCAAGAGGTAGAGCAGCCATTTTGGATGATCCTGGAAGTCTGATGCATTGCACAAAAAATGAATTGATTTAAAACAGAGCTATGTAGTTCTTCATCTCTCCTGCGGGGGCGCCATAGGAAAATGAAACACTTATTTTCAAGCTTCCCTAAAAATGATAGTTTAGTAGTTGGACACTTTGTGATCATTTTATCACTCAGGGATCTTAGTAACAAATTTTTTTAAAGCTATGAACTAAACTGTTCTGCTTAGGTCTGCAAAATGTCAATGAAACTGTCAGACAGGGCCATCCAGCTGGTGCTGCCCCCAGGGGGGTATTAAGGAGGACACTAGTGATCTCTAATTATGAGCTAAAGCCCAAGGTGACCCAACAACGTATGAACAAGAAATGTCACTGACGTCTGACACTACATGTATGAAAGAAGAATTTTTGGATACTTTAAAGACGCATTCCATCCAAAAATATTGGGGGTCATTTACTAAGGGCCCGATTCGCGTTTTCCCGACGTGTTACCCGAATATTTCCGATTTGCGCCGATTTTCCCTGTATTGCCCTGGGATTTTGGCGCACGTGATCGGATTGTGGCGCATCGGCGCTGGCATGCACGAGACAGACATCGGGGGGCGTGGCCGAACGAAAACCCAACGGATTCGGAAAAACCGCCGCATTTAAAAAAAAAAAGTGTTGCGGGACTCGCGCTTACCTTCACTAGGAATAGGCCGGTAAACTTCCGTGCATTCCGGCGGGCCTCAGGGAACTTCGGCGCAGCAGCACCACCTGGTGGACGTCGGACGAGCTACCTTAGTGAATCCCGGCCAGACCCGAATCCACCGCAGAGAACGCGCCGCTGGATCGCAAATGGGCCGGGTAAGTAAATCTGCCCCATTGTGTCCGTTTTACTCTTCCTGATCCGTTCCTCTATATGAGGGCGGTTCACTATTTTTTCCCCCAAAATTTTTTTTTTATTTTTCAACATAGTCCCCTTTTAGAAAGATGCACTTCTCCCAACGTCGCTGCCATTTTTTTAACCCCTCCAAAAAATAGGATTTATTGAACTCTCCAAAATACGCTTCCGTCTCGGCGATGACTTCCTCGTTTGAGCTACATTTTCTTCCCGCGAGCCAGGGAGCCGGGAGCCGAATCAGGTCGCAAGGAGCCGAATCAGGTGAATACAGGGGGTGCGGCAGCAATTCATAACGCATTTCATGCAGTTTGGCGGTGACATCTCCGGATGAATGTGCTGGTGCGTTATCCTGGTGAAGCAGCACCTTCTTTTTCGCCATATTTGGCCATGTCTCCTTCAATTTTTTGTCTAAGCGGTCCAATAACTCACTGTAGTATTGTCCAGTGATCGCTCTTCCTTTTTCTAAAAAATCCATGTGGGTGACGCCGTTCGTATCCCAAAAAATCGTCGCCATGACCTTTCTGGCGATGGGAACGTCTTCGCCTTCTTTGGAGCAGATTCACCGGGAGAAATCCATTGTGTTGATTGTTGCTTAGTTTCTGGTGTGTAATGATGAATCCAGGTTTCATCAACGGTGACAACTCGACGCAAAAACTCCTTCGGATTTCGCTTAAATTGCTCCAAACACTGCTCCGAATTACCAGCCGCATCCGCTTGTTGTCCACCGTGAGCAATCGTGGCACACATCGGGCCGACAATTTTTTCATCGCCAACTTATCATGTAAAGTGTAAGTGCCGTTCCGGTTGACGCACCTACGGCCTCTGCTACTTTGCGCACTTTAGTTTGTTGATCAGCAAGTATCATGATGTGGACTTTTTCCTCGGTAACCACGTCTGCCGGGGGGTCCTGGTCGCTCCTCATCAAAAACGGATGTTCACCCACGTTTAAATTTGTTGAACCAATATCTAACTGTGATCATAGATGGCGAAGTGTCCCCATAAACAGCATCAAACTTTGCCTTTATCTCCTCGCATTTTTTACCATCCAAAAACAAAAAGCGAATTTCCGGACGATACTGATCTATTTCCATCTTAGCAAAAATCACAAAACACGTTTTACTCAAATGGCTGCCAAATCCAAACTAACCAATCAATCAGTCTGCAATTTGTTTTGCCGTCGTTTGATAGATGGCAGCACACGATGATAACACCAACTTCCCTCAGGAGCGCCCTCTGTCATCAAACACGGGGACTTATTGAACCGCCTCCGGTCCCGCTAAATACCTCCTGATGCCTGAATTGAATGGTCACTGGCTGTAGCGACTGCACAGGCGCGGGGCAGGAATGCCCCATTCTGGCCACGCCCCTTCCACGCCCACTTGGCGTAAAGAGGATAGTAATCGTTATGCCATGTGGGTCATAAGACATTATAAATTTCTCTTGAAGTATCCAAAGAGCCCAAATGGTTCCATTCCTCATCCTATTTTGGAACATATGGACCTGGTTGGTGTACAGACATTTCTCCTTCCATTCATTTTAGGACAGAATGGTGGAATGACCCCCGGGGACTGTTTCTTACCAAATTTGTAGACAGTGGTTATTGTAAAGACCTCTGAAAATGCATATTAGTTAGAGAAGAACAAAGGCAGAGTCTATGCCCAGAATAGGAAGTGGTGTGGTCAAGGGTGACCCTAAACTAACGCGCTACAGAACGGCGCCCCCTCCGCCCCCTTCCGGGAGTTATATATCAGGTTATTTTTTTAATAAAGGGGGTTCTCCAGGCAGTGTATGACATTGGTTGTGAAGAGACACAATTTTTAGGTGACAGGTTCTGCTTTATAGAAGGTGACTGCGCCCTCATACCTCTCCATGAATGGTGCACCCCTGGGTACGGTGGATAGAACCACGTCTTTGTCCATAATTGCCCGGTCTACAATGTAACAGACCCTTCTGTTATGAGCAGAGATCACACAAAACCACAAGAGGGGATGAAGTGATATAAAAGTTTTTTAACACACAAAGAAACTGTTACATTGTAACAAATCTCCTCCCCCCATATGGAATCCATCCTTTACATTAACAAGTTTGCCAAGTAAATAGACCTACGGAATGGGAATTGTATGAAATCAAATTTGGTAATTTTTTTTATTTATTTTGGTCTCATCTTCTTCTTCTTCTTCCTTCTTGGTCTTTGTTATGAAGTGAAGCGAGTTCCCGGGAGTCACTGGGCGCTGCCATATACATATTTATGGTGGTTACTGATGCGTATAGAAGGATCTTAAGCTTCCATGATACCAACGGGTTTCAATATGTCCTGAATAGATGAGTTAATCCCTCGTTCCGTACCCGTGACCTCATGCCAGGACACAAGCCTGGCCCATTGTCTCCCGTTACGTACATGGAGCTGGTGGTGCAGCCCAACCTGAAGAACAATTCTAACCATGTATCACCTCCACTTAGCAGGGACAATACCCAGGACTTGGAGACACTAAGTTAAAAATCTTCCCTCGATTGGTAATGAAAGCCGTTAGATTGTAAGCTCTTGCACCGAGGTGTAGTTCCGTGAATGGAGCCTAAACACATAAAGCATCATAAAGATGCAGTAACTAACATCATCTTCCTGGAATAAGTGAGTCATTACCTGCTGAATGATTATGTCCTGGCACAATATTGTGGCTACTTAGGATAATTGATTTTACTTATTTATTTATTATTAATTATTTATTTTTAATTGTCCCTCAATGATTTTTATAAATGTTTACAAGATGAGATCCCAAGTGGTCAATTATAATCCTGGTTCTTCAGTAAATAAACAGCGCCCCCAGAGGACAAATGAAGCATTACACATTCCTCTCACTAAGATCGTGCACCCGATATCCTGCATGTGTCGCTTCCCCGCTCAGGTCCCTGGAGTTCACCTTCTTCTTCCTGGTGCATGTAAGTGCATTGTACGTGTATAATGCGCTGTGCGGGGAGTCACTAAGATCGTGCGCCCGATATCCTGCATGTGTCGCTTCCCTGCTCAGGTCCCCGGAGTTCACCTTCTTCTTCCTGGTGCATGTAAGTGCATTGTCTGTGTATAATGCGCTGTGCGGGGAGTCACTAAGATCCTGCGCCCGATATCCTGCATGTGTCGCTTCCCCGCTCAGGTCCCCGGAGTTCACCTTCTTCTTCCTGGTGCATGTAAATGCATTGTCCATGTATAATGTGCTGTGCGGGGAGTCACTAAGATCCTGCGCCCGATATCCTGCATGTGCCGCTTCCCCGCTCGGGTCCCCGGAGTTCACCTTCTTCTTCCTGGTGCATGTAAGTGCATTGTCCGTGTATAATGCGCTGTGCGGGGAGTCACTAAGATCGTGCGTCCGATATCCTGCATGTGTCGCTTCCCTGCTCAGGTCCCCGGAGTTCACCTTCTTCTTCCTGGCGCATGTAAGTGCATTGTCCGTGTATAATGCGCTGTGCGGGGAGTCACTAAGATCGTGCGTCCGATATCCTGCATGTGTCGCTTCCCTGCTCAGGTCCCCGGAGTTCACCTTCTTCTTCCTGGTGCATGTAAGTGCATTGTCCGTGTATAATGCGCTGTGCGGGGAGTCACTAAGATCATGCGCCCGATATCCTGGATGTGTCACTTCCCCGCTCAGGTCCCTGGAGTTCACCTTCTTCTTCCTGGTGCATGTAAGTGCATTGTCCATGTATAATGCGCTGTGCGGGGAGTCACTAAGATCCTGCGCCCGATATCCTGCATGTGTCGCTTCCCCGCTCAGGTCCCCGGAGTTCACCTTCTTCTTCCTGGTGCATGTAAGTGCATTGTCCGTGTATAATGCGCTGTGCGGGGAGTCACTAAGATCGTGCGCCCGATATCCTGGATGTGTCACTTCCCCGCTCAGGTCCCTGGAGTTCACCTTCTTCTTCCTGGTGCATGTAAGTGCATTGTCCATGTATAATGCGCTGTGCGGGGAGTCACTAAGATCATGCGCCCGATATCCTGGATGTGTCACTTCCCCGCTCAGGTCCCTGGAGTTCACCTTCTTCTTCCTGGTGCATGTAAGTGCATTGTCCATGTATAATGCGCTGTGCGGGGAGTCACTAAGATCCTGCGCCCGATATCCTGCATGTGTCGCTTCCCCGCTCAGGTCCCCGGAGTTCACCTTCTTCTTCCTGGTGCATGTAAGTGCATTGTCCGTGCATAATGCGCTGTGTGGGGAATCACTAAGATCGTGTGTCCGATATCCTGCATGTGTCACTTCCCCACTCAGGTCCCCGGAGTTCACCTTCTTCTTCCTGGTGCATGTAAGTGCATTGTCCGTGTATAATGCGCTGTGTGGGGAATCACTAAGATCATGCGCCCGATATCCTGGATGTGTCACTTCCCCGCTCAGGTCCCTGGAGTTCACCTTCTTCTTCCTGGTGCATGTAAGTGCATTGTCCATGTATAATGCGCTGTGCGGGGAGTCACTAAGATCCTGCGCCCGATATCCTGCATGTGTCACTTCCCCGCTCAGGTCCCCGGAGTTCACCTTCTTCTTCCTGGTGCATGTAAGTGCATTGTCCGTGTATAATGCGCTGTGTGGGGAATCACTAAGATCCTGCCCCTGATATCCTGCATGTGTCGCTTCCCCGCTCAGGTCCCCGGAGTTCACCTTCTTCTTCCCGGTGCATGTAAGTGCATTGGATGCGACACCATTTGAATCTTAAATCCCATGCTCAGTCCGAATCAGTCAGATCGTCTGACGGACGCCACCCCCCCCCATTTCTGCCTCAAGAAAGCAGCGCACCTGCGCCACAATCCGATTGCGTGCTACATAGTCCCCTGCTAAATACCAGTCAAATTCCGCAAATGTAAATTCCAAAAAAGCCAAGGAAGTCTGACGGAAATGCGATCCGCGGACCCTTAGTAAATAAGCCCCAATAGGTTTTCCCATTTATTGGTGGTAAAATTAGAAGCTTCGGCTTATATTTGGGTCGCACAGAATTTCCTCGCCAGCCTAGAACATATGCACAGAACTTTACATGGAAACCAAGTGAAAAAATACTAACATCAGAGTAAACTGAGCCTTAGGCTGCATTCACACTACCGTATGGAGGACGTATATACGGCCGATATACGTCCTCCATAGACGGCAATCGGCGCACTGTGCCCTACGGGAGCGGTACGGTGCAGCACACGTGTGGCACCGTACCGCTCCGTATTCTGGAAAAAGATAGGACCTGTCCTATCTTTTCCCTTAATACGGCGCCATGTGCCATAACTTACTATGGAGAGGGGCGGGGTGAGCTGCGCTCACCTCCTCCTCCTCTCCCCGTGCACTGCCGTTGCCCGGTACGGTACGGGCGGGCAACGGCAGTGTGAATATAGCCTTAGGCCGCATTCACACAACCGTATGGGGGATGTGCATATGTGCATGTCCCCCATGGAAGGCAAAGGCCGCACGGAGCGATATGATTTCCTATCTTTCCACGTGTTTTGGGCCGCACCTAATGCATTACAATGGAGAGGGGAGGGGTCACCCCTGCTCCTCTCTATCGCGGCTGACGTATGCCCACTAGGCCGTAGCCATGTGGGCATACGTCAGTGTAAATGCAGCCTTATAAAAAGTCTTTAGGAAAGACATTTCTAATCCAGAACTAATTAAACAAGGAAACATATTCTATAACTGTGGGGACCTCTGATATTAAAGGGGTTGTCTTAGTTAAAAATAAAATCTAATTCTGAAACTTCTGAAAGAAGTCTCTCTCTCTCTCTCTCTCTCTCTCTCTCTCTCTCTCTCTCTCTCTGCACTTACATGCACCAGGAAGAAGAAGGTCAACTCCGGGGACCTGAGCAGGGAAGCGACACATGCAGGATATCGGACGCACGATCTTAGTGACTCCCCGCACAGCGCATTATACACGGACAATGCACTTACATGCGCCAGGAAGAAGAAGGTGAACTCCGGGGACCTGAGCAGGGAAGCGACACATGCAGGATATCGGACGCACGATCTTAGTGACTCCCCGCACAGCGCATTATACACGGACAATGCACTTACATGCACCAGGAAGAAGAAGGTGAACTCCGGGGACCCGAGCGGGGAAGCGGCACATGCAGGATATCGGGCGCAGGATCTTAGTGACTCCCCGCACAGCGCATTATACACGGACAATGCATTTACATGCACCAGGAAGAAGAAGGTGAACTCCGGGGACCTGAGCCGGGAAGTGACACATGCAGGATATCGGGCGCAGGATCTTAGTGACTCCCCGCACAGCGCATTATACACAGACAATGCACTTACATGCACCAGGAAGAAGAAGGTGAACTCCGGGGACCTGAGCAGGGAAGCGACACATGCAGGATATCGGGAGCACGATCTTAGTGACTCCCCGCACAGCGCATTATACACGTACAATGCACTTACATGCACCAGGAAGAAGAAGGTGAACTCCGGGGACCTGAGCGGGGAAGCGACACATGCAGGAACTCAGGCGCACGATCTTCGTGACTCCCCGCACAGCGCATTATACACGGACAATGCACTTACATGCACCAGGAAGAAGAAGGTGAACTCCGGGGACCTGAGCGGGGAAGTGACACATCCAGGATATCGGGCGCATGATCTTAGTGACTCCCCACACAGCGCATTATACACGTACAATGCACTTACATGCACCAGGAAGAAGAAGGTGAACTCCGGGGACCTGAGCAGGGAAGCGACACATGCAGGATATCGGACGCACGATCTTAGTGACTCCCCGCACAGCGCATTATACACGGACAATGCACTTACATGCGCCAGGAAGAAGAAGGTGAACTCCGGGGACCTGAGCAGGGAAGCGACACATGCAGGATATCGGACGCACGATCTTAGTGACTCCCCGCACAGCGCATTATACACGGACAATGCACTTACATGCACCAGGAAGAAGAAGGTGAACTCCGGGGACCCGAGCGGGGAAGCGGCACATGCAGGATATCGGGCGCAGGATCTTAGTGACTCCCCGCACAGCGCATTATACACGGACAATGCATTTACATGCACCAGGAAGAAGAAGGTGAACTCCGGGGACCTGAGCCGGGAAGTGACACATGCAGGATATCGGGCGCAGGATCTTAGTGACTCCCCGCACAGCGCATTATACACAGACAATGCACTTACATGCACCAGGAAGAAGAAGGTGAACTCCGGGGACCTGAGCAGGGAAGCGACACATGCAGGATATCGGGCGCACGATCTTAGTGACTCCCCGCACAGCGCATTATACACGTACAATGCACTTACATGCACCAGGAAGAAGAAGGTGAACTCCAGGGACCTGAGCGGGGAAGCGACACATGCAGGATATCGGGTGCACGATCTTAGTGACTCCCCGCACAGCGCATTATACACGGACAATGCACTTACATGCACCAGGAAGAAGAAGGTGAACTCCGGGGACCTGAGCGGGGAAGCGACACATGCAGGAACTCAGGCGCACGATCTTCGTGACTCCCCGCACAGCGCATTATACACGGACAATGCACTTACATGCGCCAGGAAGAAGAAGGTGAACTCCGGGGACCTGAGCCGGGAAGCGGCACATGCAGGATATCGGGCGCACGATCTTAGTGACTCCCTGCACAGCGCATTATACACGGACAATGCACTTACATGCACCAGGAAGAAGAAGGTGAACTCCGGGGACCTGAGCGGGGAAGCGACACATGCAGGATATCAGGCGCAGGATCTTAATGACTCCCCGCACAGCGCATTATACACGGACAATGCACTTACATGCACCAGGAAGAAGAAGGTGAACTCCGGGGACCTGAGCGGGGAAGCGGCACATGCAGGATATCGGGCGCACGATCTTAGTGACTCCCCACACAGTGCTTTATACACGGACAATGCACTTACATGCACCAGGAAGAAGAAGGTGAACTCCTGGGACCTGAGCAGGGAAGTGACACATGCAGGATATCAGGTGCAGGATCTTAGTGACTCCCCGCACAGCGCATTATACACGGACAATGCACTTACATGCACCAGGAAGAAGAAGGTGAACTCCGGGGACCTGAGCGGGGAAGCGGCACATGCAGGATATCGGGCGCACGATCTTAGTGACTCTCCGCACAGCGCATTATACACGGACAATGCACCTACATGCACCAGGAAGAAGAAGGTGAACTCCAGGGACCTGAGCGGGGAAGCGGCACATGCAGGATATCGGGCGCACGATCTTAGTGACTCCCCGCACAGCACATTATACACGGACAATGCACTTACATGCACCAGGAAGAAGAAGGTGAACTCCAGGGACCTGAGCGGGGAAGCGACACATGCAGGATATCGGGTGCAGGATCTTAGTGACTTCCCGCACAGCGCATTATACACAGACAATGCACTTACATGCACCAGGAAGAAGAAGGTGAACTCCAGGGACCTGAGCGGGGAAGCGGCACATGCAGGATATTGGTGACTCACCGCACAGCACATTCCGGTCGGACAATGCACATCAGTGAACACTCCAGGGATGGGTAAGTAAATGTGCCCCCATTGACTCGAGTATAAGCCTAAGGAGGGAAATGCACAGTTATATAAAAAAGGCTGTGTGAAGACTTATAGCCATTGACGCTCCTCCATAGGATTCTGGGAAATATGTGATTATGTTTTCCAGCCTGAGTGATCGCCTCATGACACAAGATTCTGTGCCGTCCCTGATCCCGGCGATCGCGCTGCACGGGAAACTGCTCTAAAGTTTTGGCCACAAGTTACAATAAGCAGAAACTTTATTTTTCTGCAGCTTCACTGTGTAGACTGGACAGATGAGCAGAGGCCGGCGGATGAATATCATGGAGGCTACAACATAAACAACATTTATTTTATTCATAATCAGTTGTATTTTACACATATTCACAAACCTGATCACAATTGCAGGACATCGATGTTATGTACATTTGCATCTTATGTATATTTCTGATATGGTAGTGCGCTGCGGGATTTCCACATATAATACTGCTATAGTGTGCATTAACACTTAAACTGCTATGCAGTGCAATATTGGGAGCAGCACGGTGACTCAGTGGTTAGCATTACAGCTTTGCAGCGCTGGAGTCCTGAGTTCAAGTCTCACTCATTGTCAACATCTGCAAAGAGTTTGGATGTTCTCTCCGTGTTTGTGTGGGTTTCCTCCGGGTCCTCCGGTTTCCTCCCACCAAAAACATACTGGTAGGTTGATTATATTAAGAGCCCCATTGGGGACAGGGACTGATTTGGCAAACTCTGTGCAGCGCTGCGTAATCTGTGTGCGCTATATAAAGGAATTATTATTATATTGTGACTGAATAATAAAACCGTACAATGCGGCAGATAGATAAATAGTCTGATGCAGGTTTTTTGGTTGTATTTTAGGGAATTTTTTGGGCGCATTTGGGTGTATTTGCACAATTTTTTGCGCCTTTTTCATTTAATTTATCTTTGCATTTCTCCTGCTTTCAGATTATTTGCACCTCCATGGGTGCAAATAATTGCGTATATATACGCTCCCGTTCTGACCATGCATGGGAAAGATATGGTATGAGTTGCGCAATTTTTTTAAAAAATTTGCACCTAAAAAGTTTTTTTTAAAAACTTGCATTTGAGACGCCAAAGACAAATGATGTTCAAAATAAGGCAGAAAAAGGGCTCAAATAACAGCGAAACAAAAGAGAAATGTGATAAATGACCCCCAATGACTATATAATAGCACTAAATAGCATCTGAGTCATACTAATATAAAGTGCATGACGATAGTGATAGTGATAGTGATAGTGATAGTGAATTCCCCTTTACTACTGTATACGATATTTGTATGTCACCATCTGCCAATCAGGAGGAGCGGGAGGGAAGGAACTGGGAAAGGTTCTTGTGGTTCTGTGATCTACAGAACTGGAGATCCGGGCAGTTAGGCTGCATTCACACTGCCGTATGGGGGGGACGTATACATGGCCGACGTATATGTTATATGTTTTTTTTTTTTTTTATGGGACGCAATCAGTGGCGTAACTAGGAGAGACAGGGCCCCTAGCAGGCTACTGCATGGGGCCCCCCTTCCCACTTAAAAAATATACATATTAGTATACTCACACATGCGAGTTACAATCACATATAAATACACTCATGTGCACACACAGCATATACACACACATACAGTGCCATATGCAACATACTCACATACAGTGTATACAGACGACATATACACATCACAGATACTGCATATATACATCACAGTATATGTTATATACATATTTTGCTGCACAATGTGCAGTGCAATATAGATATAATGGTGCACATCCTCCATTATTTATTGTGTCAGGTTGGATGACGGGGCCCCCTGACACTGTGGGCCCCATAGCGACTGCTATGGCTGCTACCGCTGTAGTTACTCCCCTGGACACAATGTAGTTTAAAATATCCCCATTTTGGCTTTCATATGTCCTACCGAAGAGCTTTTATTAACCCTTTCTGTGCTGGGCATTTCGAAAAAAGATCGCAAATCTGACATTGTTTTTTCTCATAAAAGTTTTCCAAACGCCATAATTTTTTCATTTTTTATGTTAATGTGGCCGTGTGAGGGCTTACTTTTTTGCATAAAGACACAATTGTAGTTTGAACACACTTGGGGTTCATAAAGTTTTTCGACTGCATTTAATATAATTTTTATATCAAATATTCAATATCAATTTGGACATTGTTTTTCCAACAATTTCCTACAAAATGCGTGTGATTTTCCTTTTTTTTTTTTTTAAAGGAGAAGGTGATTTTTGTGTGTTGTTTTTTATTGTCTTTTTTTTTTTTTTTTACATAAAACTTTAAAAAAAAAAATTTTTTATTGCTTTGGGGACACTGACATGAGATCACTTGATCCCTTGTATAATGTACAGAACTACTTATTTAGTGCAGATACTGACAGGCTTTCTTTTATGTCATACCTGTGGCTAATAGAAAGATACTACAGACAGCCCAGGGGTCCCCCTGCAACTGTGGGGTGATAGATGGATCTCGCTCTGCACCCATTTAGATACAGTGGTCTGACCGCGGTGTTTGAGAGTTTAAACACAAAGGACCGGAGCTTTTCGGACCCTGGATCTTAGTGCTCGAGCTGTGATACCGGAGCCAGCCCCGTCACCAGCAGGACGCAATAATGTTCTGCAATCTTCTTCTGACGCAGCAGTGTAGAAAGGTGTTGTATCAGAAGAAGTGCCCTTCATGGCTGCCGATAAGGTGATCATTAAGGGGTTGATATATTTTTGTAACTGTCTGTAGATCACAGAACCACGAGTCTTATGCCATCTGAAAGATGAGATTCTTATCTTTGACATGGTAACAAAAGCATGTGTCCGGGTGCTACAGACCTGAAGATAGGTGTTACTCTTGTAGCCTTGACTCATCTTAAAATGACTCAAAATATGACTCTTCTCTTCTGACTTTGGAGGAGATTTTATATAGGTGAACGGGAGAGATATCACACAAAAAAGGGGAATTCTAGAAATGAAATCTCATCCTCTACATGGGGTAGTAAGTAGTTTGATGGGGTAAAATCTGGTGTCGGAATCCCTTGAAGTCATATTTTATCTTTCCATTGATTACAAAAGCTGCAGCCGCTCTCCCACCAAGATTAGTAATATAAATCAGAAAAGGGGTAAGATGTGTATTCGGTTGCACCTTAATCTGCGCTGACAGAATGGGGTTACACCTCCAAGTGTTCATCTTATTTGCTGGAAAGGGTTTGGCTCGGGCATAAAAGCCGCGGCCGTGGATGTCAGTAAGAGGAGACCTTCCCATCGCCGCAGAGTAAACAAACGCTTGTCATTTTGTTAGCAGCCGCAGGTCTCTTGATGGGGGTGAAGTGCTGCGTGTTACTGTGTATCACTCTCTGAGGACGATGATTGAGTGACAGAGGAATGCGGCGCTCAGGTCCTTGGCATGACAGCCCCTGGACGGATCCATCCTGCTAACAGACAGGGAGAAGAGATCGCCGCGGGGAGATGCCGCCATTGTCTGACTCTCTAAGTAACTTGGCTCCGTTTTCATTTTTGCAGAAGCTCTAAAGATTGGAAACAATTACAATGTGGAGCGGCTTAGGCGAGGTAAGAGCAGGTAACAGGCGTCGTGTTTGTTCCATTCTTCTCCCTTCCAAGCAGGTGTTTGGCAGCCGCAGGATAATGTGAATGTGGCTTTAAGCTGCCAGGATCCCGGGAGACAATGGAGGGATGAGAACCTCCAGAATGATAGAGCAATGTGTGGCCACCGCGAGCCGCTGACAATCGTTACGCTCCGTTTGTGCATCTTAATGTATCACACGATGAGGTCAGTGTCAGTAAGCTGTGTGTAAAGCTTGGCTTCACCTCCCGAGATGAAAAGGTGAATCTTAGTCTTGATAATAGGAAACTGCATAGATAGCAATTGCTTAAAGGGTGTTTACGACTAACTTGTAGTGGAGGGTGAACTCACAGGGGCACATTTACTAAGGGTCCGAATCACGTTTTTCCGCCGGGTTTTCCGAATTTTACAGTTTTGCACCGAATTGCCCCGGGTTTTTGGCGCACGTGACCAGATTACGTCGCATCGGCGCCGGGTTTCACGTGCCGAAAAACAGGAGGGGGCGTGGCCATCGGAAAACCCAACAGATTCTGAAAAATCGCGCTATTTAAAAAAAAAAAGTGTCGCTTGACACACACTTACATACACCAGGAATAGGACAGTGAACTCCAGCGAACCTCGGCGGACCTCAGCGCAGCAGCGACACCTGGTGGACATCAGGCACACTACCTTAGTGAATCGCTGGAAGACCCGTAGAACGCGACGCTGGATCGCGACAGGACCGGGTAAGTAAATGAGCCCCAGTGCGTACTATGTGCAGTTACCTGTGTAGTCTGCAGGGGGCGCCACATTCATAATGCCTGGCGCCCGCTCTTCATGAATCTGGCGCCCCCTGCACTGCACCGTCAGAGTGCACCAACTTTATTTGGTGCACCTTTAACATGGGGCGTGCGACAATTCTGTCGGACTTTGCATGATAAATGTGGCTCCACAAAAGGGTCGTGTGTGACACGTTTTAGCGCAGACACTTCTTAAATACCCGTGCAGGCAATTTGCACCTAAAAGAATGTGCAAAGTCACACAGAAAACTGGTGCAAGGGCCGTAGTACATGTGCACCAATGTGTGTCACCAAGGAAGAAATCAGGGTTCTTATATTCTCCCACAACTTGGACTCTCATAAAATCTACTAATATGGCATATATGTGTCTAAGATGGGAATATCCCGTGTACCTGTGTGACATCACATGACCAGGGATATAACAAGCCGTGCACCTGTGTGACATCACATGACTAGGGATATAACGAGCCGTGCACCTGTGTAACCTCACATGACCAGGAATATAACGAGCCGTGCACCTGTGTGACATCACATGACCAGGGATATATAACGAGATGTGCACCTGTGTGACATCACATGACCAGGGATAAAATGAGCAGTGCACCTGTGTGACATCACATGATCAGGGATATAACGAGCCGTGCACCTGTGTCAAATCACATGACCAGGGATATAACGAGCCGTGCACCTGTGTGACATCACATGACCAGGGATACAACAAGCTGTGCACCTGTGTGACATCACATGACCAGGGATATAACGAGCCGTGCACCTGTGTGACATCACATGACCAGGGATATAACGAGCCGTGCACCTGTGTAACATCACATGACCAG
Source organism: Engystomops pustulosus (assembly GCF_040894005.1). Taxonomy (NCBI): domain Eukaryota; kingdom Metazoa; phylum Chordata; class Amphibia; order Anura; family Leptodactylidae; genus Engystomops; species Engystomops pustulosus. The sequence continues at coordinate 85,693,112 of NC_092421.1, forward strand.
GAATATAACGAGCCGTGCACCTGTGTGACATCACATGACCAGGGATATAATGAGCTGTGCACTGGTGTGACATCACATGACCAGGGATATAACGAGCTGTGCACCTGTGTGACATCACATGACCAGGGATATAACTAGCCGTGCACCTGTGTGACATCACATGACCAGGGATATAACGAGCCGTGCACCTGTGTGACATCACATGACCAGGGATATAACGAGCCGTGCACCTGTGTGACATCACATGACCAGGGATACAATGAGCTGTGCACCTGTGTGACATCACATGACCAGGGATATAACGAGCCGTGCACCTGTGTGACATCACATGACCAGGGATATAACGAGCCGTGCACCTGTGTAACATCACATGACCAGGAATATAACGAGCCGTGCACCTGTGTGACATCACATGACCAGGGATATAATGAGCCGTGCACTGGTGTGACATCACATGACCAGGGATATAACGAGCCGTGCACCTGTGTGACATCACATGACCAGGGATATAACGAGCCGTGCACCTGTGTGACATCACATGACCAGGGATATAACAAGCCGTGCACCTGTGTGACATCACATGACCAGGGATATAACGAGCCGTGCACCTGTGTGACATCACATGATCAGGGATACAACAAGCTGTGCACCTGTGTGACATCACATGACCAGGGATATAACGAGCCGTGCACCTGTGTGACATCACATGAACAGGGATATAACGAGCCGTGCACCTGTGTAACATCACATGACCAGGAATATAACGAGCCGTGCACCTGTGTGACATCACATGACCAGGGATATAATGAGCCGTGCACTGGTGTGACATCACATGACCAGGGATATGATGAGCCGTGCACCTGTGTGACATCACATGACCAGGGATATATAACGAGATGTGCACCTGTGTGACATCACATGACCAGGGATATAACGAGCCGTGCACCTGTGTCAAATCACATGACCAGGGATATAACGAGCCGTGCACCTGTGTGACATCACATGACCAGGGATACAACGAGCCGTGCACCTGTGTGACATCACATGACCAGGGATATAACGAACCGTGCACCTGTGTAACATCACATGACCAGGGATATAACGAGCCGCGCACCTGTGTGACATCACATGACCAGGGATATAATGAGCCGTACACTGGTGTGACATCACATGACCAGGGATATAATGAGCCGTACACTGGTGTGACATCACATGACCAGGGATATAATGAGCCGTGCACCTGTGTGACATCACATGACTAGGGATATAACGAGCCGTGCACCTGTGTGACATCACATGACCAGGGATATATAACGAGATGTGCACCTGTGTGACATCACATGACCAGGGATATATAACGAGATGTGCACCTGTATGACATCACATGACCAGGGATATAACGAGCAGTGCACCTGTGTCAAATCACATGACCAGGGATATAACGAGCTATGCACCTGTGTCAAATCACATGACCAGGGATATAACGAGCTGTGCACCTGTGTGACATCACATGACCAGGGATACAACGAGCCGTGCACCTGTGTGACATCACATGACCAGGGATATAACGAGCCGTGCACCTGTGTGACATCACATGACCAGGGATATAACGAGCTGTGCACCTGTGTGACATCACATGACCAGGGATATAATGAGCCGTGCACCTGTGTGACATCACATGACCAGGGATATAACAAGCCGTGCACTTGTGTGACATCACATGACCAGGGATATAACGAGCCGCGCACCTGTGTGACATCACATGACCAGGGATATAACGAGCAGTGCACCTGTGTGACATCACATGACCGGGGATATAACGAGCTGTGCACCTGTGTGACATCACATGACCAGGGATATAATGAGCCTTGCACTTGTGTGACATCTCATGACCAGGGATATAACAAGACGTGCACCTGTGTGACATCACATGACCAGGGATATATAACGAGATGTGCACCTGTGTGACATCACATGACCAGGGATACAACGAGCCGTGCACCTGTGTGACATCACATGACCAGGGATATAATGAGCCGTGCACCTGTGTGACATCTCATGACCAGGGATATAACGAGTCATGCACCTGTGTGACATCACATGACCAGGGATATAACGAGCTGTGCACCTGTGTGACATCACATGACCAGGGATATAATGAGCCGTGCACCTGTTTGACCATGGACAGATTTCTAAGATTCCCAAAGATGTTCCTGCTCCTCATAAACCAGGGACAGAAACTGTGCAGGAGAACTTCTCTCTTCAACTGTGTAAGATCACATCAGACAGAGGAAACAAAGGAGGAGGGGGAGACAGTGTAACAGCCTGTGTAGCTGCAGCATGGAAGGGCCCTGGTAACACCCTCTGAGCCGTCAGGCTCATTAATGAAGGTCGGAGGCCATAGATAACACATATAAGAAGATCCCACAGTCCCGGTGCCGGATCTATGAGTAATGTCCCTGGTTTATCAGGATGGACATTTCCTTTAAATTCCCCTTAATGGGATTTTGCCAAATATATAAGTTGTTCTACATCTACACAATCGGGATAGTTGATCAATGAGGTTTACCAAATATGGGACTGAGCTTTCAGCAGCCGTCACATAGAGCTCATGCTTGACTTCACTATCCACTTAGGTGAAGGGTCGCTGGACCCCCGGGCGATCCCCACTCTATAACTTTCATCCCTTTAAGGTAAGGATAGGTGGGGTTGCAATAATATTAACTATATGTATTTTCATACAACATCCATTGCATGTACCAGAAGGACTTGATAATTACATCAATCCCCAGACCAAATCCTGGAATAGATTTGGAGACCCCAAACCCTTAAATAAATCCCACTCCAGATCATATCCAAGATCAGGGTATGGCCCACAAGGCACGTGTGCTCCAGGGTCAGTGCCTTATATACCAAACCATGCCAGACCTTCTGCTGTGAAGAGACCCGGAGGAAAGAGAGATTACAGGACCCATTCGGGACCAAGGTGACTCCTAAAGGGACATCAATCATCCCCAGCAATGAGGTCTTCTCAGGTCCTTTCCAAAACACACAACACATGAGGTCTTGGAGAACCACCACAGGTTCTGCCCGGCTTCTTCTCCAGTGTCCTGCCGGTACAGTCCAATCAGGGTAAAACCTACAAAGAGGCCGATCCCACAAAATAAATGGACCACGACAGAACATGACAGAACTTTATATTAACTGCATCTATTTTCAGCATAAATTCCCTAGAAAGTAAGCGGTTTCCAAACTTCCCGAAGTTTCTCCAAAGTCCCTTCCCTCCCTCATATGAGAAAATCTATATTTACATAAATCATGGAAATTCCTAAAACCCAAAGCCAAACTCCATTGTTTCCTAAGGAAATGTCCTGCAAGCAAAAAAATGTTGTGTGTCCACAATAGTCGGGTCCTCCGCACGTACAGTATTTATAGGAGAGCACTTAAAGGGGTATTCCAGGAATATGAACATCTGATACCCACAATATTATAAATAAAAGAATAGAACAAAATTCTATGTCAATAGTCACAAAATGGAACTTAAATAGTTCAATTTTATGATTGCCAAAATGTTATGGGCTTTCTAAAGTAGGCGGAGTTATCACCAAGATGGACTACTACTGGATACTACAAGTCCCATGATCCCTCAGTTCTCAGTAACTCCTCTTCCCTCTTATGCTCTGCTCCCAGTGATTATGTAACAGACTGTCCTGTTCTGTTACCATAGTAACGATGTGTAACTGCCATCAGTGCACATTAGATCACTGAGATGACGCCTCACCATAACACCGGCCATACTGGATACCCTGCAACCAACCAACTACAGCCAAACGTAGTGGTGATCACATGACCTGCCCAGGCAGCTGCAGGACATGTGATGTGGACATGTGACCAGCGGCTTCTTCTGTCCTGTGTCTCCTCCACGCGGAGGAAATTAACTGACTGATTAAAGCATCTTAATTCTTTATTACAGTCTATTTTTCTACTAAGGGGAGCAACATTTTAACAACTAATTACATATAAGTTTATATTTCAAGGATCCATTTGTATATGAATTCTGCTGATTCCTGGAATACCCCTATAACTCAGAGAACAGAGCTTTGTATATAAACACAGCACCTGAACCAAGCTCAGTGCAAGAATTACAGCACCACAACAAAGCTCAATACACACATACAGCACCAGAGACAAGTTCCAAACATAAATACAGAACCAGAACCAAGCTGCAAACATAAATACATCACCAGAACCAAGCTCCAAACATAAATCCAACTGCAGAACCAAGCTCAACACATAAATACAGCACTTCAATACTACGCGTTTCGGTCCGGTACTCTGACCTTCTTGAGGCAATCCAATGATGGATTGCCTGACGAAGGCCCGAGTACCGGACCGAAACGCGTTGTGATATTGATCTTTTAATCAATAAAATCCCATATTAATCACATGTATTGGGAGTCTGGAACATCCTTGAGCGCTCGAATTGACGTGTATACGGAGCATCAGTAGAATCGGTACATTAAGAAACCTTCCCCGGGTGACCCTGGAACACGAAGGACGGGATAACCACACACGCTGAGCAGCCGGATACCCGTGACTCAAACCCTATATGCTGTATACTGATCATCGATCAGGTGAGAGTCCCATTGGACAAAGATTTAGCTTTTTATCAAATATCATGTCTCTGTCTCTATACTATTCACTTTGGAGGAAGTTTGCAGTTCGTGCCTCACTCACTCCAATCCCAGGTTTCTATATAAGCTCCTAACATAAATACAGCTTCAGAACCAAGCTCCAAATATAAGTACAGCACCAGAACCAAGCTCCAAACAAAAGTACAGCTCCAGAACCAAGCACAGTACAAGAATTACAGCACCACAACAAAGCTAACTAGAAACATACAGCACCAGAGCCAAGTTCCAAAGATAAATACAGCACCAGAACCAAGCTGCAAACATAAATACATCTCCAGAACAAAGCTCCAAACATAAATACAACTACAGAACCAAGCTCAACACATAAATACAGCACCAGAACCAAACGCCAAACATAAGTACAGCTCCAGAACCAAGCTGCAAACATATATAAAGCTCCAGAACCAAGATCCTAACATAAATACAGCTCCAGAACCAAGCTCCAAACATAAGTACAGCACCAGAACCAAGCTCCAAACATAAGTAAAGCTCCAGAACCAGGCTCAGTGCAAGAAATACAGGACCAGAACCAAGTTCAGTGCAAGAAATACAGCACTGCACAATTAAGCTCAATACACAAGTACAGAACCAGAACCAAGCTCAGTATATAGTATGACAAATGAACTTACACATATATAGTGCTCCCTGTAATGATTTTCCCTATACAGATCCCCTCAATGATTGTACATAATATTTCTCATCTGTAAGTGCCCCCACTTATTCATTGCCCCCGGATGTATGTATCCACATAACAACTTTACATATAGATGGTGCATCCCGGATGGTGAATATAGATATACACAATGACCCCTCAACTCTTATTGTTCAATAATCAATAAAGTTTATCTGCAATTTCTTACTTCTCCTCCCTGGGCTCCGGTCACTCCTGATGTCTAATGGAGGATAATAATCTGACTGTTGAGCTTTCTATAGATCCGGCTCGTGCTTAGATCACTGCTCTCTATAGATCCGGCTCGTACTTAGGTCACAGCTCTCTATAAATCTGGCTTGTGCTTCGATTACAGCTCTCTATAGATCCGGCTTGTGCTTAGATCACAGCTCTCTATAGATCCGGCTTGTGCTTAGATCACAGCTCTCTATAGATCCGGCTTGTGCTTAGATCACAGCTCTCTATAGATCCGGCTTGTGCTTCGATCACAGCTCTCTATAGCTCCGACTCGTGTTTAGATCACAGCTCTCTATAGATCCAGCTCGTGCCTAGATCACTGCTCTCTATAGATCCGGCTCGTGCCTAGATCACTGCTCTCTATAGATCCGGCTCAAACTTAGGTCACAGCTCTCTATAGATCCAGCTCGGGCTTAGGTCACAGCTCTCTATAGATCCGGCTCATGCTTAGATCACTGCTCTCTATAGATCCGGCTTGTTCTTAGATAATAGCTCTCTATAGATCTAGCTCATGCTTAGATCACAACTCTCTATAGATCCGGCTTGTGATTAGGTCACAGCTCTCTATAAATCTGGCTTGTGCTTCGATTACAGCTCTCTATAGATCCGGCTCGTGCTTAGATCATTGCTCTCTATAGATCTGGCTCAGGCTTAGATAAAAGCTCTCTATAGATCTGGCTCAGGCTTAGATAAATGCTCTCTATAGATCCAGCTTGTTCTTAGATCACAGCTCTCTATAGATCCGGCTCGGGCTTAGGTCACAGCTCTCTATAGATCCGGCTCAGGCTTAGATCAGAGCTCTCTATAGATCCGGCTCATGTTTAGATCACAGCTCTCTATAGATCCGTCTCAGGCTTAGATCAGAACTCTCTATGGATTCGCTCGTACTTAGATCACTGCTCTCTATAGATCTGGCTCAGGCTTAGATCAGAGCTCTCTATAGATCCGGCTCATGTTTAGATCACAGCTCTCTATAGATCCGTCTCAGGCTTAGATCAGAACTCTCTATGGATTCGCTCGTACTTAGATCACTGCTCTCTATAGATCTGGCTCAGGCTTAGATCAGAGCTCTCTATAGATCCGTCTCAGGCTTCGATCACTGCTCTCTATGGATTCGGCTCGTACTTAGATCACTGCTCTCTATAGATCTGGCTCAGGCTTAGATCAGAGCTCTCTATAGATCCGGCTCATGTTTAGATCACAGCTCTCTATAGATCCGTCTCAGGCTTAGATCAGAACTCTCTATGGATTCGCTCGTACTTAGATCACTGCTCTCTATAGATCTGGCTCAGGCTTAGATCAGAGCTCTCTATAGATCCGGCTCATGTTTAGATCACAGCTCTCTATAGATCCGGCTTGTGATTAGATCACAGCTCTCTATAGATCCAGCTCATGCTTAGATCAGAGCTCTCTATAGATCCGGCTCGTGTTTAGATCACAGCTCTCTATAGATCCGGCTCGGACTTAGATCACAGCTCTCTATAGATCCGGCTCGTGCTTAGATCACAGCTCTCTATAGATCCGGCTTGTGCTTAGATCCCTGCTCTCTATAGATCCGGCTTGTTCTTAGCTCACAGCTCTCTATAGATCCCGCTCGTTCTTAGATCACAGCTCTCTATAGATCCGGCTTGTGATTATGTCACAGCTCTCTATAGATCCGGCTCGTGCTTAGATCACAGCTCTCTATAGATCCGGCTTGTGCTTAAGTCACTGCTCTCTATAGATCCGGCTTGTTCTTAGATCACAGCTCTCTATAGATCCGGCTCGGGCTTAGGTCACAGCTCTCTATGGATTCGTCTCATACTTAGATCACTGCTCTCTATAGATCTGGCTCAGGCTTAGATCAGAACTCTCTATGGATTCGCTCGAACTTAGATCACTGCTCTCTATAGATCTGGCTCAGGCTTAGATCAGAGCTCTCTATAGATCCGGCTCATGTTTAGATCACAGCTCTCTATAGATCCGGCTTGTGATTAGATCACAGCTCTCTATAGATCCAGCTCAGGCTTAGATCAGAGCTCTCTATAGATCCGGCTCGTGTTTAGATCACAGCTCTCTATAGATCCGGCTCGGACTTAGATCACAGCTCTCTATAGATCCGGCTCGTGCTTAGATCACAGCTCTCTATAGATCCGGCTCGGGCTTAGGTCACAGCTCTCTATGGATTCGTCTCATGTTTAGATCACAGCTCTCTATAGATCCGTCTCAGGCTTAGATCAGAACTCTCTATGGATTCGCTCGTACTTAGATCACTGCTCTCTATAGATCTGGCTCAGGCTTAGATCAGAGCTCTCTATAGATCCGTCTCAGGCTTCGATCACTGCTCTCTATGGATTCGGCTCGTACTTAGATCACTGCTCTCTATAGATCTGGCTCAGGCTTAGATCAGAGCTCTCTATAGATCCGGCTCATGTTTAGATCACAGCTCTCTATAGATCCGTCTCAGGCTTAGATCAGAACTCTCTATGGATTCGCTCGTACTTAGATCACTGCTCTCTATAGATCTGGCTCAGGCTTAGATCAGAGCTCTCTATAGATCCGGCTCATGTTTAGATCACAGCTCTCTATAGATCCGGCTTGTGATTAGATCACAGCTCTCTATAGATCCAGCTCATGCTTAGATCAGAGCTCTTTATAGATCCGGCTCGTGTTTAGATCACAGCTCTCTATAGATCCGGCTCGGACTTAGATCACAGCTCTCTATAGATCCGGCTCGTGCTTAGATCACAGCTCTCTATAGATCCGGCTTGTGCTTAGATCCCTGCTCTCTATAGATCCGGCTTGTTCTTAGCTCACAGCTCTCTATAGATCCCGCTCGTTCTTAGATCACAGCTCTCTATAGATCCGGCTTGTGATTATGTCACAGCTCTCTATAGATCCGGCTCGTGCTTAGATCACAGCTCTCTATAGATCCGGCTTGTGCTTAAGTCACTGCTCTCTATAGATCCGGCTTGTTCTTAGATCACAGCTCTCTATAGATCCGGCTCGGGCTTAGGTCACAGCTCTCTATGGATTCGTCTCATACTTAGATCACTGCTCTCTATAGATCTGGCTCAGGCTTAGATCAGAACTCTCTATGGATTCGCTCGTACTTAGATCACTGCTCTCTATAGATCTGGCTCAGGCTTAGATCAGAGCTCTCTATAGATCCGGCTCATGTTTAGATCACAGCTCTCTATAGATCCGGCTTGTGATTAGATCACAGCTCTCTATAGATCCAGCTCAGGCTTAGATCAGAGCTCTCTATAGATCCGGCTCGTGTTTAGATCACAGCTCTCTATAGATCCGGCTCGGACTTAGATCACAGCTCTCTATAGATCCGGCTCGTGCTTAGATCACAGCTCTCTATAGATCCGGCTCGGGCTTAGGTCACAGCTCTCTATGGATTCGTCTCATGTTTAGATCACAGCTCTCTATAGATCCGTCTCAGGCTTAGATCAGAACTCTCTATGGATTCGCTCGTACTTAGATCACTGCTCTCTATAGATCTGGCTCAGGCTTAGATCAGAGCTCTCTATAGATCCGGCTCATGTTTAGATCACAGCTCTCTATAGATCCGGCTCGTGTTTAGATCACAGCTCTCTATAGATCCGGCTCGGACTTAGATCACAGCTCTCTATAGATCCGGCTCGTGCTTAGATCACAGCTCTCTATAGATCCGGCTTGTGCTTAGATCCCTGCTCTCTATAGATCCGGCTTGTTCTTAGCTCACAGCTCTCTATAGATCCCGCTCGTTCTTAAATCACAGCTCTCTATAGATCCGGCTTGTGATTATGTCACAGCTCTCTATAGATCCGGCTCGTGCTTAGATCACAGCTCTCTATAGATCCGGCTTGTGCTTAAGTCACTGCTCTCTATAGATCCGGCTTGTTCTTAGATCACAGCTCTCTATAGATCCGGCTCGGGCTTAGGTCACAGCTCTCTATGGATTCGTCTCATACTTAGATCACTGCTCTCTATAGATCTGGCTCAGGCTTAGATCACAGCTCTCTATAGATCCGGCTTGTGATTAGGTCACAGCTCTCTATGGATCCAGCTCAGGCTTAGATCACAGCTCTCTATAGATCCGGCTCGTGTTTAGATCACAGCTCTCTATAGATCCGGCTCGTGCTTAGATCACTGCTCTCTATAGATCCGGCTTGTGCTTAGATCACAGCTCTCTATAGATCCGGCTCGTGCCTAGATCACTGCTCTCTATAGATCTGGCTCAAACTTAAGTCACAGCTCTCTATAGATCCAGCTCGGGCTTAGGTCACAGCTCTCTATAGATCCGGCTCATGCTTAGATCACAACTCTTTATAGATCCGGCTTGTGATTAGGTCACAGCTCTCTATAAATCTGGCTTGTGCTTCGATTACAGCTCTCTATAGATCCGGCTCGTGCTTAGATCATTGCTTCCTATAGATCTGGCTCAGGCTTAGATAAATGCTCTCTATAGATCCGGCTCAGGCTTAGGTCACTGCTTTCTACAGATCCGGCTTGTTCTTAGATCACAGCTCTCTATAGATCTGGCTCGTGCTTAGGTCACAGCTCTCTATAGATCCGGCTCGGGCTTATGTCACAGCTCTCTATAGATCCGGCTCAGGCTTCGATCACTGCTCTCTATAGATCCGTCTCAGGCTTAGATCAGAGCTCTCTATGGATTCGGCTCGTACTTAGATCACTGCTCTCTATAGATCTGGCTCAGGCTTAGATCAGGGCTCTCTATAGATCCGGCTCATGTTTAGATCACAGCTCTCTATAGATCCGTCTCAGGCTTAGATCAGAGCTCTCTATGGATTCGCTCGTACTTAGATCACAGCTCTCTATAGATCTGGCTCAGGCTTAGATCAGAGCTCTCTATAGATCCGGTTCATGTTTAGATCACAGCTCTCTATAGATCCGGCTTGTGATTAGATCACAGCTCTCTATAGATCCAGCTCAGGCTTAGATCACAGCTCTCTATAGATCCGGCTCGTGTTTAGATCACAGCTCTCTATAGATCCGGCTCAGACTTAGATCACAGCTCTCTATAGATCCGGCTCGTGCTTAGATCACAGCTCTTTATAGATCCGGCTTGTGCTTAGATCCCTGCTCTCTATAGATCCGGCTTGTTCTTAGCTCACAGCTCTCTATAGATCCCGCTCGTTCTTAGATCACAGCTCTCTATAGATCCGGCTTGTGATTATGTCACAGCTCTCTATAGATCCGTCTCGTGCTTAGATCACAGCTCTCTATAGATCCAGCTTGTGCTTAAGTCACTGCTCTCTATAGATCCGGCTTGTTCTTAGATCACAGCTCTCTATAGATCCGTCTTGTGCTTAGATCACAGCTCTCTATAGATCCGGCTTGTTCTTAGCTCACAGCTCTCTATAGATCCCGCTCGTTCTTAGATCACAGCTCTCTATAGATCCGGCTTGTGATTATGTCACAGCTCTCTATAGATCCGTCTCGTTCTTAGATCACAGCTCTCTATAGATCCGGCTTGTGATTAGGTCACAGCTCTCTATAGATCCGGCTTGTTCTTAGATCACAGCTCTCTATAGATCCGGCTCGTGCTTAGGTCACAGCTCTCTATGGATTCGTCTCGTACTTAGATCACTGCTCTCTATAGATCCGGCTCGGGCTTAGGTCACAGCTCTCTATGGATTCGTCTCGTACTTAGATCACTGCTCTCTATAGATCCGGCTCGTGCTTAGATAACAGCTCTCTATAGATCCGGCTTGTGATTAGGTCACAGCTCTCTATGGATCCAGCTCAGGCTTAGATCACAGCTCTCTATAGATCCGGCTCGTGTTTAGATCACAACTCTCTATAGATCCGGCTTGTGCTTAGATCACAGCTCTCTATAGATCCGGCTCGTGCTTAGATCACAGCTCTCTATAGATCCAGCTTGTGCTTAAGTCACTGCTCTCTATAGATCCGGCTTGTTCTTAGATCACAGCTCTCTATAGATCCGGCTCGGGCTTAGGTCACAGCTCTCTATGGATTCGTCTCGTACTTAGATCACTGCTCTCTATAGATCCGGCTCGTGCTTAGATAACAGCTCTCTATAGATCCGGCTTGTGATTAGGTCACAGCTCTCTATGGATCCAGCTCAGGCTTAGATCACAGCTCTCTATAGATCCGGCTCGTGTTTAGATCACAACTCTCTATAGATCCGGCTTGTGCTTAGATCACAGCTCTCTATAGCTCCGGCTCGTGCTTAGATCACTGCTCTCTATAGATCCGGCTTGTGCTTAGATCACTGCTCTCTATAGATCCGGCTTGTGCTTAGATCACTGCTCTCTATAGATCCGGCTTGTGCTTAGATCACTGCTCTCTATAGATCCGGCTTGTGCTTAGATCACTGCTCTCTATAGATCCGGCTTGTGCTTAGATCACAGCTCTCTATAGATCCGGCTCGTGCTTAGATCACAGCTCTCTATAGATCCGGCTCGTGCTTCGATTACAGCTCTCTATAGCTCCGACTCGTGCTTAGATCACAGCTCTCTATAGATCCGGCTTGTGCTTAGATCACAGCTCTCTATAGATCCGTCTTGTGCTTAGATCACAGTTCTCTATAGATCCGGCTTGTGCTTAGGTCACTGCTCTCTATAGATCCGTCTTGTTTTTAGATCACAGCTCTCTATAGATCCCACTCGTGCTTAGATCACAGCTCTCTATAGATTCCACTTGTGCTTAGATCACAGCTCTCTATAGATCCGGCTCCTAGTTAGGTCACAGCTCTCTATCGATCCAGCTTGTGCTTAGGTCACTACTCTCTATAGATCCGGCTTGTGCTTAGATCACAGCTCTCTATAGATCCGGCTTGTTCTTAGCTCACAGCTCTCTATAGATCCCGCTCGTGCCTAGATCACTGTTCTCTATAGATCCGGCTCGTGCTTCGATTACAGCTCTCTATAGCTCCGACTCGTACTTAGATCACAGCTCTCTATAGCTCCGACTCGTACTTAGATCACAGCTCTCTATAGCTCCGACTCGTACTTAGATCACAGCTCTCTATAGATCTGGCTCGTACTTAGATCACAGCTCTCTATAGATCTGGCTCAGGCTTAGATCACAGCTCTCTATAGATCCGGCTCGTACTTAGATCACAGCTCTCTATAGATCTGGCTCAGGCTTAAGTCACTGCTCTCTATAGATCCGGCTTGTTCTTAGATCACAGCTCTCTATAGATCCGGCTCGGGCTTAGGTCACAGCTCTCTATGGATTCGTCTCGTACTTAGATCACTGCTCTCTATAGATCCGGCTCGTGCTTAGATAACAGCTCTCTATAGATCCGGCTTGTGATTAGGTCACAGCTCTCTATGGATCCAGCTCAGGCTTAGATCACAACTCTCTATAGATCTGGCTCGTGTTTAGATCACAGCTCTCTATAGATCCGGCTGGTGCTTAGATCACTGCTCTCTATAGATCCGGCTTGTGATTAGGTCTCAGCTCTCTATGGATCCAGCTCAGGCTTAGATCACAGCTCTCTATAGATCCGGCTCGTGTTTAGATCACAGCTCTCTATAGATCCGGCTCGTGCTTAGATCACTGCTCTCTATAGATCCGGCTTGTGCTTAGATCACTGCTCTCTATAGATCCGGCTTGTGCTTAGATCACTGCTCTCTATAGATCCGGCTTGTGCTTAGATCACTGCTCTCTATAGATCCGGCTTGTGCTTAGCTCACAGCTCTCTATAGATCCCGCTCGTGCTTAGATCACAGCTCTCTATAGATCCGGCTCGTGCTTCGATTACAGCTCTCTATAGCTCCGACTCGTGCTTAGATCACAGCTCTCTATAGATCCGGCTTGTGCTTAGATCACAGCTCTCTATAGATCCGTCTTGTGCTTAGATCACAGCTCTCTATAGATCCGGCTTGTGCTTAGGTCACTGCTCTCTATAGATCCGGCTTGTTTTTAGATCACAGCTCTCTATAGATCCCACTTGTGCTTAGATCACAGCTCTCTATAGATCCGGCTCCTAGTTAGGTCACAGCTCTCTATCGATCCAGCTTGTGCTTAGGTCACTACTCTCTATAGATCCGGCTTGTGCTTAGATCACAGCTCTCTATAGATTCGGCTTGTTCTTAGCTCACAGCTCTCTATAGATCCGGCTTGTGTTTAGATCACAGCTCTCTATAGATCCGGGTTGTGCTTAGGTCACTGCTCTCTATAGATCCGGCTTGTGCTTAGATCACAGCTCTCTATAGATCCGGCTCGTGCTTAGATCACTGCTCTCTATATATCCGGCTCGTGCTTTGATTACAGCTCTCTATAGATCCGGCTCAGGCTTAGATCACAGCTCTCTATAGATCCGGCTCGTGCTTTGATTACAGCTCTCTATAGATCCGGCTCAGGCTTAGATCACAGCTCTCTATAGATCCGGCTCGTGCTTAGATCACTGTTCTCTATAGATCCGGCTTATGCTTAGGTCATGGCTCTCTATAGATCCGGCTTATGATTAGGTCACTGCTCTCTATATATCCGGCTCGTGCTTTGATTACAGCTCTCTATAGATCCGGCTCAGGCTTAGATCACAGCTCTCTATAGATCCGGCTCAGGCTTAGATCACAGCTCTCTATTGATCCGGCTCGTGCTTAGGTCCCAGGCAGAATGATGATGTCATCTTGCTGCCAGTGTTAGTGGCGACGCGCAGGAGCTCATGGTAGGAGTCCTGTACAGCACCTTTTATTATCAACTGCATCCAAGTCCTAAGATTGAAGTATAATTAGGAGCAATTTACAAGGACGGGCCCTGAGGCAGTCACATCCCCCACCAGGCGCTAAGAACAGATCCGGACATTAATATACTGCAGAATACAATGAAGCCTTTACATCACTGGAACAATTGTAAAATATAATGGGGCTCATTTACTAAGGGCCCGCGGAGCGCATTTTCGTCGGGTTTCTCAACGATTTCCGTTTTGGGCTGCATTTAACAGGGGATTTTGGCGCGACAGAAATGGGGGGGGGGGGGGGCGGATTCGGACAATGCGCGGGATTTAACATTGTGTCTTACAAACACCGGGAAGAAGAAGGTAAACACCGGCGGACAGGAATTCACCTTCTTCTTCTTGGTGCATTGTCTGTGTATAATGCACTGTACAGGGAGTCACTAAGATCCTGCGCCTGATATCCTGCATGTGTCGCTTCCCCGCTCAGGCCCCCGGAGTTCACCTTCTTCTTCCTGGTGCATGTAAGTGCATTGTCCGTATATAATGCGCTGTGCGGGGAGTCACTAAGATCGTGCGCCCGATATCCTGCATGTGTCGCTTCCCCGCTCAGGTCCCCGGAGTTCACCTTCTTCTTCCTGGTGCATGTAAGTGCATTGTCTGTGTATAATGCACTGTGCGGGAAGTCATTAAGTGACACATGCAGGAACTCGGGCGCACATTCTTAGTGACTCCCTGCACAGCGCATTAGACACGGAAAATGCACTTACATGCACCAGGAAGAAGAAGGTGAACTCCGGGGACCTGAGCGGGGAAGCGACACATGCAGGATATCGGGCGCACGATCTTAGTGACTCCCCGCACAGCGCATTATACACGGACAATGTACTTACATGCACCAGGAAGATGAAGGTGAACTCCGGGGGCCTGAGCGGGGAAGCGACACATGCAGGATATCAGGCGCAGGATCTTAGTGACTCCCCGCACAGCGCATTATACACAGACAATGCACTTACATGCACCAGGAAGAAGAAGGTGAACTCCGGGGACCTGAGCAGGGAAGCGACACATGCAGGATATCAGGCGCAGGATCTTAGTGACTCCCCGCACAGCGCATTATACACAGACAATGCACTTACATGCACCAGGAAGAAGAAGGTGAACTCCAGGGACCTGAGCGGGGAAGCGACACATGCAGGAACTCGGGCGCACATTCTTAGTGACTCCCTGCACAGCGCATTAGACACGGAAAATGCACTTACATGCACCAGGAAGAAGAAGGTGAACTCCGGGGACCTGAGCGGGGAAGCGACACATGCAGGATATCGGGCGCACGATCTTAGTGACTCCCCGCACAGCGCATTATACACGGACAATGTACTTACATGCACCAGGAAGATGAAGGTGAACTCCGGGGACCTGAGCGGGGAAGCGACACATGCAGGATATCGGGCGCAGGATCTTAGTGACTCCCCGCACAGCGCATTACACACGGAAAATGCACTTACATGCACCAGGAAGAAGAAGGTGAACTCCGGGGACCTGAGCGGGGAAGCGACACATGCAGGATATCGGGCGCACGATCTTAGTGACTCCCCGCACAGCACATTATAAACGGACAATGCACTTACATGCACCAGGAAGAAGAAGGTGAACTCCAGGGACCTGAGCGGGGAAGCGACACATGCAGGATATCGGGGGCACAATCTTAGTGACTCCCCGCACAGCGCATTATACACGGACAATGCACTTACATGCACCAGGAAGAAGAAGGTGAACTCCGGGGACCTGAGTGGGGAAGCGACACGTGCAGGATATCGGGCCCACGATCTTAGTGACTCCCCGCACAGCGCATTATACACGGACAATGCACTTACATGCACCAGGAAGAAGAAGGTGAACTCCGGGGACCTGAGCGGGGAAGCGACATATGCAGGATATCGGGCACACGATCTTAGTGAATCGTGGCAGATTTGCATTGGAGTCGGGGATTGCGCAGGGACTGGTAAGTAAATCTGCCCCCGCGTCGTGTACTGGGAAGCGGGAAAAAACTCAAATTCAGTGAAAATGGTGAAAATACGCATTTGCACCGTAATCTTGTGGACTTGGATTTTACGGATTTCACTGTACGCCCCAAATGACATGTCTAATGTATTGTTTGGGTTGCTGCAATCACGGGGGGACGGTGTTAAAACATTTTTTTAACGGAGGAAAGGAACAGTAATGTGAAATTAGCCTAAAATGATAACATCCATCTTTTCAAACGGAGCAAAAACTGCTGCAGCTGCCGTCATTTGTTCAGCCAAAAAAAAAATGCACGAATAACAGATGACATAAAATTCACATGAATGTCAATGAGATCTGTAAGCGATGCAGTAAATCTCTGTTCTTTACGGAGGTCAGGAACGGTCGTGTGAACTGAGCCTTAGTCATCTTCTAAGTTTCCTCAATTTGCAACCAATGTCTAAAATATCCCAGATATAAAAAACTGATATCAAAATGAGCAAAAAGTAAATGGATAATAAATGATTATGAATTGTGATTGTGTAGAGATGTTCTGCGCCATCTGCTGCCTTTACTATAGGACAGTGGTGGCGAACCTATGTCACGTGTGCCAGAGGTGGCACTCGGAGCCCTTTCTGTGGGCACACAGGCCTTTACACCAACACAGAGTTTGCCAGCTAGGACTCAAAGCTTCCTCCTGTGGTCCAATACAGCCCAGGACGCACCATGCTCAGCGCTATTTTAAAGCAACATTCTTGGCTGCCAGGACTACAGGAGGAGCGGGAAGGTGTGGATAGAGATGGATTGTCATTGGAGCTCCTGCTCTGGGTCCCCTGATTCTTCCTCTTCAGGGCACCCTGGAGGGAAGCCACAATCCAAATTTCTCCATCACCTTTCTATTGTATTGGTGAACTCGGGGCACTAATACCATTACAACCTGTGATACAGCAGGAATCACTAAGTTACTGCTCACATTGTCATGTTGGCAGTTTGCGACATATAAGTGGGTTTTGGTTGTAGTTTGGGCACTCGGCCGCCAAAAGGTTTGTGATCACTGGTATGGGAGAATGAAACTGGTAGGATGTGCCAGAATACGGGACTATGAAGATCGAGGCGATATGGGTTATAGAGCGAGGTAAGAAGCCGTTCTTCTTGTTTGCAGGTATAACTTTAGCATCGGGTTTCTCGCAGCGCTCCGCCAGCTTGTTCGCCTCATTGAGAGCATTTTCCTGCTAAACCATCTGTGTCATTGTTTATAAAGTATGTGCGGAATCCGAGAGCTGAGATCATTCTGCTGGTTTTGTCTTCCAAGTTATATAATATAAAAGAAAAGTTTAAATAACGATTATTTATACAGAAAACTATGTATAGAGAATGTATCCAGCCAGGAGGGGCCCCGCAATGGATCAATAGTGCCCCCTGCTGGTGGGGACTGGCAGAGGCTAGAAAAACCTGCAGGAAGGTTCTATAGGTTTTACCAGAGTTTCACATCCCCTGAAACCAGAAAATAAGAAAAATAAAAGAGAAAAGAGGAAATCTAGGACAGTTATACTCCATATTCCTGCAGGAGCTGTTCACATTGTACATAGGGGCACAATGAGCATGTTATAGAGCAGGAGGAGCTGATCATATTGTACATAGTGTCCTATCTGCAGGCAGCATGTTATAGAGCAGGAGGAGCTGATCATATTGTACATAGTGTCCTATCTGCAGGCAGCATGTTATAGAGCAGGAGGAGCTGAGCAGATTGTACATAGTGTCCTATCTGCAGGCAGCATGTTATAGAGCATGAGGATCTGAGCAGATTGTATATAGTGTCCTATCTGCAGGCAGCATGTTATAGAGCAGGAGGAGCTGAGCAGATTGTACATAGTGTCCTATCTGCAGGCAGCATGTTATACAGCAAAAGGAGATGAGCAGATTGTATATAGTGTCCTATCTGCAGGCAGCATGTTATAGAGCAGGAGGAGCTGAGCAATTTGTTCATAGTGTCCTATCTGTAGGCAGCATGTTATAGAGCAGGGGGAGCTGAGCAGATTGTTCATAGTGTCCTATCTGTAGGCAGCATGTTATAGAGCAGGGGGAGCTGAGCAGATTGTTCATATTGTCCTATCTGTAGGCAGCATGTTATAGAGCAGGAGGAGCTGAGCAGATTGTCCATAGTGTCCTATTTGCAGGCAGCATGTCATAGAGCAGGAAGAGCGGAGCAGATTGTCCATAGTGTCCTATTTGCAGGCAGCATGTCATAGAGCAGGAAGAGTGGAGCAGATTGTACATAGTGTCCTATCTGCAGGCAGCATGTTATAGAGCAGGAGGAGCTGAGCAGATTGTACATAGTGCCCTATCTGCAGGCAGCACGTTATAGAGCAGGAGGAGCTGAGCAGATTGTACATAGTGTCCTATTTGCAGGCAGCATGTCATAGAGCAGGAAGAGTGGAGCAGATTGTACATGGTGTCCTATCTGCAGGCAGCATGTTATAGAGCAGGAGGAGCTGAGCAGATTGTACATAGTGTCCTATCTGCAGGCAGCATGTTATAGGGCAGGAGTAGCTGAGCAGATTGTACATAGTGTCCTATTTGCAGGCAGCATGTTATAGAGCAGGAGGAGCTGAGCAGATTGTACATAAAATAAATACAGTATGCTGCTGGGCACCCATCGTGTAATCAGCAAGAACTTAATTATTTAAAGGGGTATTCTTAAAGGGGTTGTAAACAAACATGGCCGCCGGAGCAGCGCTGCATTCAGCTTCCGGCCGGCTGTGGCCGGGCACGCCTATCCGTCCCTATACACAGCATTGTGTATGGGGGCCGGAAGGTTGTCGGGTCCGGCCGGAAGCTGAATGCAGCGCTGCTCCGGCGGCCATGTTTGTTTACATGGCGCCCGGACCGGAGCGACAGCACCGGGAGGGCACCGGAAGGTAAGTACAGCGTTATTGTTTTAGGCAGCCTGCTCCCGGCCACATATATTTTTTTTTCAAAAGTTGGACAACCCCTTTAAAGTTTATGTATTCTCAAAGAACATTTACCACCAAAATCCATCATAATAAACCAGGGACATTAATTATAGATCCAGGCTCCGGGACTGTGGTAATATTCTTATATTTGTTATCCGTGGCCTTCTTACTAGGATTGTTCCCATTGTGCTGCAGCTTCACAGGCTGTTACACTGTGCTGGAGCACTTCCCCCTCCCACTGTGTGCTGGAACTTTCTGTGCTGCAGTGAGATTAAATCAGGCAGTGAGAGGAGGAAGAGCTGTGGAAGCAGGGGGTGATACAGTGTAACAGCCTGTGAATCTGCAGCAAAGAGGGGCTCTGGCAACCTCCCCAGTAGCCTTTTAGCCGCATTAGCGGCTGAAAGGCCCCTGAAGATCTGCTATTAATAACCTCCGCTATCTATAGCGCACCAGTAGTGAAATCCTATAAAACTCTGTGTCTATGCCGAGAATTTGAAGCTCTGTGCTAGAAATATGGAGAGCCGTAAATTTTAAGTGTTCCCATGAATTTGTACTGAACCCATCAGAGGCAAAATATCCATTAGTTTCAGGAGGATAAAACTTCACATGAAGCCTGAACTCTAGGAATTTAATTTATGTAAACTGAATAGTACAAATAGGAAAATGATGACTTCCCAGGAGAACACAGCGATAATAAAGCTGCAGGAGCGGCTCTTGGATGACCATTTATGGGATCTTCTCTTCCTACAAATCCGTCCAGTAGATCACAAAGAAAAAAAAAATGTGACTTTCTTTTTTTTTTTTAAGGCTTTGATACATGTAGCTCACTGGCGCCACCCACTGGCTATGATTACAATTGTCAGTTTCCAAAAATATACAAGTCATAAGATGTAACCAGATGTGTTATATCACTGCATTTAGCTTAATGGGGTCACAAATTCCGGTCACAACAATGTGGGATTGCTTTTTGATTGGTGGCGCACCAGACAATGTTGGCACCAGATTTCAGTGGGTGCCTGGGCGGCAGACCCTCAGGGGGTCCCTGTGTGGCAGAGCCTCAGCGGGTCCCTGGGCGGCAGAGCCTCAGCGGGTCCCTGGGCGGCAGAGCCTCAGGGGGTCCCTGTGTGGCAGAGCCTCAGCGGGTCCCTGGGCGGCAGAGCCTCAGCGGGTCCCTGGGCAGCAGAGCCTCAGGGGGTCCCTGTGTGGCAGAGCCTCAGTGGGTTCCTTAGGCGGCAGAGCCTCAGTGGGTCCATGGGCGGCAGAGTCTCAGTGGGTTTCTTGGGTGGCAGAGCCTCAGTGGGTCCCTGGGCGGCAGACCCTCAGGGGGTCCCTGTGTGGCAGAGCCTCAGCGGGTCCCTGGGCGGCAGAGCCTCAGGGGGTCCCTGTGTGGCAGAGCCTCAGTGGGTTCCTTGGGCGGCAGAGCCTCAGTGGGTCCCTGGGCGGTAGAGTCTCAGTGGGTTTCTTGGGTGGCAGAGCCTCAGTGGGCCCCTTTGCATTGAACTCACGTTGCAACATTAAAAAAAAATAAAGAAACTAAGACCGTCTCCTGTTCCCTAAAATATTCCCTAGTTTATCATCCCAATCAGCCCCCTCATGGTTATTTTACATGAGCCCTCCATCACCCCCATTGATTTCTTATGTACAGCCTTATGGGGGCCCTCCCAGCAGCTCTGGGCCCCCGGAAATTACCTGGGTGTGCCCAGTGCTGGCGCCGGCCCTGGCATCAGGGGTAGGGCCGCCATGGATCAATAGAATGGGGTTCTGTTGTTCCCCCAAATGGAGCAACAGGTTAAGCAAGGGGTGAGTGCTGAGCTCAGCTTTCTCTGTCTGTATTATTGAGATTAATAGAGGAGCTCCGCGTGACTGCAGGACACAGATACAGTCGTCCGTAATCAGTTCCATCCAAAAAAACCTGAGAACCCCCTTTAATGATGAGTGACAAGAACAGGAGGAAAAGGGACTCGGGTTTTCAGTAAATTAACCAAATTCTAAATAATCACTGACTTCACTATGTGATATGTGATATGTCCTATTACAGCCAGAGCCGCTCTCGCCCCCTAGTGTCCACAGCCCGGACCTGCATCTCCTGCTGCTGAGTCCAGTGATCAGAAGGTTATGTCAGGATAAAATTAGCTCTCGGCCCCGCAGGCATCTGCCCCGGACAAGGTCGCAGCTATTTCACAGGAGAGTTGATATTTAGCAACTCAGGACTGAGAGTCTATGGGGGAAGATATTTGTAGGGACTTCCGGATCTGTACAGCGCTACGGAATATGATGGCGCTATATAAATAAAGATTATTATTAGGGGGAATCCCACAGCAATGACCCCCAAACAACCTGAACTGGCTGATAACAGGGAACAATACAATAGGATGTTTAATGTCCCATTTGATACTCACATGACACTAGCCTGAGCTTAACCCCTCAATACCTGGGTTGTTTTAGCTTTCAATGTCCAGAATGTTCTTACAGGTCCACAATTTATTATTATTATTATTATTATTATTATTCATCGGCTGCTTTTATCAAAATATTAGACTTTTAATTCATAAAATAAAGGGAGTTTCTTTTTAAATTTACTTTTATTTCTGAAAAAGTTTTCTCTTTTTTTGTTTTGCAACGTAAAACACATTCAACATAACATTTCTTTTTACGTCTCTTTAGTCTTAGATTTCAGATATTGTCAGTCTCTAGGTGGGAATGTGTGACCCTGCTGATACAAGATTCTGATAGGATTTCCCCCTGTGCAGCAGTGGTCTTGGAACCAGCTACACCCCCCCCCCCCCAGCACCAGTGGTTTCATCCATCATCTAGGTGGGAGAGGACAGGACAGGACCACTAGCGCTATGGAGGGGGGGGGGGGGGTTGCATACATTAAAATAAGCGGTTCCCCAGCGACCCAGGGTAATTTGCTTAACTTAAGCAAATCTTAGATGCATATTTGTCTTTTAAAATTATGCTAATGAGTCAGAAGCTCTGCAGGGCGTTACCAAAGGTCCTGTGTAATGTAGCTTCACAGGCTGTTACACTGTGCAGGATCACTCCCCCCCCACTCGTCACTTGCCATGATATGACTTCTATTCTAATGCTATTTTGTTGCTAAGATACATCAATTAATGACTGTAAAAATCTGTTCTTTAAAGGACATCTACCACCAGGATGAAGGACTGTATGAATATAAGCCTGAGGGGCTCCAGGTTTTATAGGTGTTTATAGAGCTTGGAGCCCCTCAGGCTCATTTGCATACAGCCCTTCATCCTAGTGGTAGATGCCCTTTAAACAGAACAATTAAAAAATAATGACAGATCATTTGAAGGATCCAAGAAGGAAGACAAACTGATACTAATTTTGACAGGTGTCATGTGCAGGTGGTCTGAGGCCACGCCCCCTGCGCAATCCGATGTCACACGGACAGGTGGAGGCTGCAGAAAACTCAGAGCCGAACCTTCCCATAGAAGACTATAGGAACATGAAAAATACGGATGACACGCGGGAGCCGCGCATGTGTTTTGACACTACAAAAATGCAGCCAGTGTTCAGTATTGTCCCTGGAAAACTGTGTAATTATACATTTGTGTATGCTATTAGTAGCAGCAGGACTGTGGAATACAGATTTATAGTCCAGGACTGTAGCTTCTCCAAATGCACTGGGGGTGTCCTCACACTGCTGCGCTCTCTACAGCCTGTATTAGGTATTCTCCCTGGAGAGATGTGTAATCGACCTTTGTGTATGCTGTTAGTAGCAGTAGGACTGTGAAATGTGTATTTATATTTCAGGATTGTAGCTTCTCTAAGTACAGTGGGGGCTTGACCTCACACTGCTGTGCTCTGTGCTCTCTGCAGCCAGTGTTATGTATTGCCCATGGAGAGATGTGTAATTATACCTTTTTATGTGTTGTTAGTAGCAGCAGGACTGTGAAATGTGGATTTACATTTCAGGATTGTAGCTTCTCTAAGTGTATTGGGGGTGTGTCCTCACACTGCTGTGCTCTGTATTCTTTCCAATGAGGCACTCCACAGCCTCTCTGCCATGAGTACAAGCTGTAGCAGAGTACAACAGCAAATGGACTCTGGAGCAGGTGAATGTACAGAGCTAAGTGTTCTAGACCGGAATATAAATCTGTATATCACAGTCCTGCGGCTACTAACGACCAAAGGTCTGATGATTACACATTGCTATTGGATACCGCAGCTCCAATATGCTACTCCGTCTAGTCATCCAATAGCAGCTCGTCTCTGTGCAGCCTTTACAATCCGCTCTGTGATTGGTCGTGCGGGCGGTGACGTAGTGTGACAGGCGTCGTCAGCTGCTGGCGCTCTGATTGGCCGCGCCGTGTCCCCGCCCCTGGTATTTAGCCGGTGAAGGTGAAGGTGATCGCCGCAGTGTTGTGGCTCCCGGTGACCGGACGCGATGGCCTCTTCCTCCTCCATCTTCGCCTCTGTCCCTCAGGCTCCTCCTGTCGCCGTCTTTAAGCTGACGGCGGATTTCCGTGCAGACGGCGACCCCCGCAAGGTCAACCTGGGAGTGGGAGGTGAGCGAGGCCCGGGGGGCGGAGCCGGGCATCCTGGGACCTGTAGTCCTCTAGCCAGTGCAGGCACTTAAAGGGCATCCCTATCTCTAAGAAAGAGTTTATTTTAAAGGGTTGATCTTCAAATTAATATTTGAAGGGGACGTCCATTTTTTTCACTACCTGCTGCTGATGCAGGGAGCATTGCAGGGTCAGAGTGCTGACAAAGTGACCCATCCCTTATACCCACATATATCGCCCCCTACAGTTATATGAGGGGCTGTACATTCTCCTGATTTGGGGACGAGCAGGGACACCGGCGCCCCTCCCCGCAGGGCTCAGTGCTGGTTCTGTGTCCGGGACAGGGTGCGGTGGGTGTGCTGATCTGGCAGAGTCTTGTCCTGGATGGAAGGGTCCGGCGAGGACGAGAGATAAGATGTCTACAGGCACCTGCTCCACAGATTATGCAGATCTTACACAACCGGTGCAGTGAGCACGAGCTCTCATCACCCTGTGTCACCCTGTGTCACTCGCCTGCTCCTCTCTGCGGCTTTTGTATTGCGTTTCAAAACGCATTTGTTATCGCCACATGTGAACACTCCCTGAGTCTTTTTGGGACACCGGACAAGGGTAGTCAGAAGCCCCAGGACTACCTTTTATTTCAGAGATAGAAGAGTAAATGACATCTAATACCCCCATAAATTGCTTCCTGGGATTTCTCACTCCCCGTGTACACGGCAGGATGAAGCCGCCATGATGTGCAGCTTTAAAGCAAATGAGTTTAAAGGAAATCTATCACCAGGATGAAAGATTGTAAACCCAGCACTGACATGGTGTGTGTCCCCTCTGGTAGGATCTGCTCTTCTTTAAACTTCCAAAACCACTGTTTTCAAGAGAAAAAGGCTTTAAAAATTATGCTAATGAGCATGAAGGGCTCCAGCTCCATTGACACGTACGTAGCAAGGAGCCTCTCAGGCTCATTTGCATAATTTTACATTTCTGTTTTGGTAACAAACAGGAAATAAGAAGCTAAAATAAAAGCAGATCCTGTCAGAGGGAACACACACCAGTATGTCAGTTCTTGGTTTACAACACTTCATCCTGGTGGTAGATTTCCTTCAAAGCAAATACAATCCATGTGCGGTGACCAAAACCAGAACAGTTTATTCTGTGTATTGGTGTAAGCTTTTCTACCAATCCAAAGGCTTCGAATTCCCATTTCTAATCGTCCCAAGGGAACCCACTGGACCCTATAGCCTGATCCCAGCGTCATAGGGAGCAGTCATCCTGTGCTGTGCTGGTGGTTGTGTAATACTCCTCAAGGTCGTGTTGTGCCGTGCTCCCGTGTACTTTGGATTGGAACATGTAATAAAGTCGATCTTTGATCATCCGGCATCTTAATAACAACTTGTTTTTTGGTAAATCCGTGGAATGTTAGAATATTCCCATGTAACTGTTTGGTGCTTGTACCTCCGCAGCCTATCGCACGGATGACTCCCAGCCCTGGGTCCTGCCGGTGGTGAAGAAGGTGGAGCAGAAGATCGCCAGTGACAACACCTTAAACCACGAGTACCTGCCCATCCTCGGACTGCCCGAATTCCGTGCCAGCGCCTCCAGGATCGCCCTGGGTGATGACAGTCCAGCCTTCAAGGAGGATCGGGTATCTATATCACATGGATAGGAGTTACTTCTACGTTACTTTATGGTCAAAATACGTCTAGTTGTTAAAGGGGTTTATCCATGAAAGACACTAATGACAGATCTGTCACATCCTGTCCCAGGGTTCACTCTCACTAGTCCTCGCCGGCAGTCAGATGGATAATATTATGGAAAGCGCTAATGCCCTTAGAAGTGAGTAGGAGTTATGGATCGGGATGTAAGAATTCTCCATAAGGAGATTTTGCCAATTAAGGCTGCCATGTAGGCGCGTGGAGGCTTATAGCCAGGGACACTGCACTAGGGGGATTCTGGGAAATTATGCAAATAAGTTTTCCAGAATGGGATACCTTGTAAGGCAGCTCCCTTGATATCAAGCATGACCTTCAGGAGGCCTAATGACAAGATGTGCGATCAAAACCAAACCCGGTATAACTATTCCAGAAGGAACCCGTGTTTATAATTTATATATCTGGAATAGATGAACTGGTTTGGTTTTAATCCCAAATCATGTCATTAGGCTTCCTGAAGGTCATGCTTGATGTCAAGGGAGCTGCCTTACAAGGTAGCTATAAGATATTTTCCTAGGAGTTATGGAAGCAGCAGGAGTTCTGCACCAGACCAACCCTTGTCCTGAGCCCCCTGTCTTGGCGCCTATGAAGCCGGCTGGGGACTGCGCATGCGTAAGACCTCGGCAGAAGAAGAGGATGACGTCGCTGTGTAGGGGGCGGGAGAGGAGTGTGAGTAGATGAGGCGGTGAGCTATAAGGCACAGCTCTTGGTATGACTGATGACGGGTTCCCTTTAAATGTCTTGTGGTAAACCCCTTTAAGGTAGCCTTACACACACAAATGCTGAAGATCTGCGCGGTACATTAGCAGTGCAGTGGATGATATATCTATATCTAATACCTATACACTAATGGGATTTCCACTGCAGGTTTAGAATTTAGAAGGTTTGTACTTTGCAGCGGATTCTGGTGCGGGTTCAGCGGATTTTCTGGACCTTATATTGTCACTGGGTCCAGTAAGAATTTTTGGTACCTACAATTTAACCTCTGTGGACGCCCTGACCAGGGCTCTGGCTCCAGGCTAAATATCTTCTTCCTGTTTGTGTCTAATAATAATCACCATCTGTGCAGTAATTATAATGTTGTTCCTGTTTGTAGGTCGGTGGCGTCCAGTCACTGGGTGGTACCGGGGCGCTGCGGATTGGAGCGGAGTTTCTAAGGCGCTGGTACAATGGGAACAATAACACGGCGACCCCCATCTACATCTCTGCTCCTTCCTGGGGTGAGGTCATCTCTTCACATCTGTATTTACCGGCAGATATTAGATTTTTACGGATTCCCTGATATTTCTTTTCTCTATCATAAAATTGTCCAGAGAACCACAACGCTGTATTTATTGACGCCGGCTTCAAGGACATCAGAAGTTACTGTTACTGGGACGCTGCTAACCGCGGGCTCGATCGGAAGGGCTTCCTGGAAGATTTGGAGGTGACTGAGCAGGCCTGATAGATTTTGGTGAAAGATGTTGATTTTCAGATTGTTTTTTTTTCACTGCTTTTCTCCAATGGTCAAAGTGTTTGGGTTTCTAATGCTCCTATAGAACCTTCTGTGTCAGTAGAACAGGAGTTCGAGGTTAGGACTTTCATCAATAAATGACTTTCACCAAAAAAACAAGGATAGATGAAAAATCACCATCGGGTGTGAAGTTGAATAGAGCAGCGTGCACATTGTCGCTTCATTCCAGAAAATGGATCAGCACCGTGCATGTTTGTCCCCGCTCTTTATGCAGATCAGGTACTTTGGACCCCCATTATGGTGATAAATAGGGGCTTGCAGTATTATTCCAATGGCATTGCCCATAAGGACCAGGCAGTTGTTATTTCAGCACAAACCAAGGTCAGGGGTTTTTGGAATTAAGGAGCCATGTTTTACAACTTCTAGACAACCCCTTTAAAGGGCATCTACCACCAGGATGAAAGACTGTATGCTAATGAGTCTGAAGGGCTCCAGGCTCCACAGGTGTTAATGGAGTCTGGAGCCCTTCAGGTTCATTAGCATGAAGTCTTTCATCCTGGTGGTAGATGCCCTTTAAGTCTACCATTCAGCCCTTACCAATGTATTTAAGTGGATAAGATGATTAGAAGGTTATGGTGTTGTAAGTCGGGCAGTCACCATGTGAGACAACGTCATCCGTTTTCCTTGTAGAACGCTCCGGAGCACTCCATCTTTGTTCTCCATGCCTGTGCACACAATCCCACTGGAACAGATCCCACACAGGACGAGTGGAAGCAGATCGCTGACGTCATGAAGGTAAGAGCCTCCAATACATATACTGGTTCCTGTCTGTTGGATCCGTCTTCCTTGGCTTCGTGATCTATGGCACCCGGTCACTGTAACGCACTGCACCGTGACCAAGCCAGGCGGCCGCCAATCACAATATTGTAAATGTCTTATATTTAGCAGTTTTACGGCGGCAGCCTCTTGGCTTTCTATGGAGAAGATGGGTGAAGAGCACTCGCTCTCCGCTATCCTGCACCCGGCTCCGTGCTCTCCTGGGTTGCGGCCTGGACGTGCACATGTCCGTTTGCAAAGGAATCTAAGGCTACATTCACATGGGCAGTTTTGAAACTGATTGGACAGTGATCTAGTATGGGGAACACACCCTTGTTATAGGGAATGGAAACAATAGATTTACCAGTTTATTCGTACATTTCCAGGAGGAATAACCGAGGAGCAGAACAACAACGTTCCTTAAAAAAAAAATTCTGCTCCAGAATTTACAGGAAATGCAAATATTTGCTAAAACCAAGATATGAGATGAGGAGATGAGTCCCTGAGCTGATGCTGATGTGACATCCACGCGTCTGAGCTTGTCCTCTTCTTGCTTTTTTTCAGAGACGTTTCCTCTTCCCGTTCTTTGATTCTGCCTATCAAGGATTCGCCTCTGGAAACCTAGACAAGGACGCGTGGGCCGTACGTTACTTTGTGGCTCAGGGATTTGAGCTGTTCTGTGCTCAGTCCTTCTCCAAGAACTTTGGTTTATACAGTGAGTAGTGGATCTGCCTGCACGTGGTCACTGGAGATCTCTAGTTTAATATATTAAATATTAATGGGATCATGGGAGAGAGGTCCCAGGGGCCAGATCACATCTGGGGGTGAGCGGATCCATTGTGATCCCATCCAATCCCATCTCGCCCTTCACTTGACAGATGGAACATGTTCACATAATGAGACCAGTCACCCCCGGCATCTGCCACCTTTAGGTCTTGCACCCATATAACTGCTGTGTGTCTCACACCGACAGCAGATCCCTGGACAGACGACCGCGGGTGGGACCTCAGTACATTTGGAATATATCACAATACTGACCATTGTGTCTCCCCCACTAGATGAGAGAGTCGGTAACTTGACTGTTGTTGGCAAAGACAGTGACAACGTCAGCCGCGTCCTCTCCCAGATGGAAAAGATTGTGCGTACAACCTGGTCAAACCCTCCCTCACAAGGCGCACGGATAGTCGCCACCACTCTCACCACCCCGGAACTTTTTGACGAATGGTAAGAAGAAAATTTTACCAAAAATCCTAAAATATACAGGCAGTCCCCGGGTTACATACAAGATAGGGTCTGGAGGTTTGTTCTTAAGTTGAATTTGTATGTAAGTCGAAACTGTATATTTTATAATTCTTTTGTCCCAGTGACAATTGTAGTTTCAAAATTTTTGCAATAATTGGACCAAGGATTATCCATAAAGCTTCATTACAGACACCTTACAGCTGATCATTGCAGTCTGGGACTATAGTAACATCCAGAGAGCTTCACCAGAGGTCACAATGGGAAGAGGGGTCCGTCTGTAACTATGGGTTGTCTGTAAGTCGGGTGTCCTTAAGTAGGGGACCGCCTGTATAATTATAGATGTATCTATTTTTATGATTTTTATAGAGCGGTATCTATATGGGAGGGTGGATGGAGACGCGAGGTGCAGGAGCAGAGCTGTGATTGTGTATTTTGTATGAATTTATAAATGGTTTTTCTCTGACCACTTAGGAGGGACAATGTTAAGACGATGGCGGATCGGGTTCTCTTAATGAGAGCAGAACTGAAATCCAGACTGGAGGCTCTTAAAACACCCGGGACTTGGAAGCACATTGTGGAACAGATAGGAATGTTCAGCTTCACCGGCCTCAATCGTAAGTGTCTGTACATATTATAGATGGACAGCGCTGATCATAGAAGGGACACCGCACCGGGGGTGTAGCACATGACACTGGGAGGTGGACATGAGCTGTAACAATTGCCGGCTACACCTTTCCCAGGCAGGAGGCCAATGGCCACTACTAGGGTCACCCGTATAGTACTATACATGGTTAAGCCTCTGGGGTGGACGGGTCACGTGACTCCCTGTGTCCTGCTTTTTTCCGTCAGATGGAGGAGCTTTGCATATACAGTAGTGCCTACACAGACCTCTCCATCCACCGGAAAGCAGCAGGACACGGCACAGGGAGTCCTGCTACCTGCTGGGGCTTCACACAGACTTTATGGGTGAGCCTATTGGGGTCTTGTACATACCCTCATAAAGTTTTATAGTAGTGGTCAACCCCTTTAAGCTTTTAGATGCCCCATACTGATGTGTCCCCCAATGCTAGGAATGAGAAAATCGCTTGACTGATACATATTGTATTTTAATGCGCCCAGACAATGGATCCTTGGCTTGTTGTATGTGGCCCATGTGTCGTTGATACACAAGGTCCACTTACACAACCCAAAATTGTAGAAACGGGAAGGAATTGGACCTGCTCTGGGTTTTGTGGTTTGAGTAATCCGCTCATCGGACAAGGGCCTTGGAAACTGAGAATCCACATTCTGAGGCCTTACTAGTGTCTGTACATAAGTGATGTTATGTAGACTGGGTATAGCCCAATACTTATAGCATTGATGGGGTGTTCCCCAGTGCAATTTTACCTTGCCCCTTCCCAATTGTTAAAGGGATGACCCTTGCAGATGACTGGATTACACGAGGGCTGTGTGCAGACACTAATACTTTGATTCGTGGTTCTGTTTTGTACCCGATGATCATAAATCTTTGTCTTTTAGCAAAGCAAGTTGAGTACCTGATCAAAGAGAAGCACATCTACCTGATGGCGAGCGGACGCATCAACATGTGCGGACTGACCACAAAGAACCTGGACTACGTAGCGCAGTCTATCTACGAAGCCGTCACCAAGATCCAGTAAACGGACGCCCAAAACTGCATCAATAGCCGTTATTAGTATTGTGTGTAGCGTCAGGACCTTCATGTGTGTGTTTTTTTTTTCCCATGGCTTTAATTTGAACAAAGAAATGCAGGGAGAAACGTGTTACATATGATATACAATGTCAGCGAACGCTGAGCACATCCTATACTTGTGCATTGTTCAAACCAAACGGGAAGCATTTGGGTAGAGATTTCCTGTCTAAAATTTGGGCATTTAACCACATTCTGCATTTTTTTGCACTAGAGCATGCTGGGAGAAGTCTGTGGTGTAGACCGTCAGTCATAGCAGCAATATATATACAATATAGATTGTCTTGCATGCAGTAGGGATACACGAAGCCACTTTATAGACGGAGCCCAATCCTTCCAAAGACGCAGGAGCTCACGTCCGCCCTCCTTGCAGACCGGTGCACGTGTTGATCCTAGTGCGTAGATCCGTATCGTGTTCTCCTATAGACTCCGCTCTGAAGATGCTCCTGGGGTGAGGGATACGTGACCTTGTGCCTGTTCCTGTAGCCTTATGTGTCCTGTAACACTGTGCAACACTGAGAAAGTATAAGCATTGCCGGAAAACTGAATCTGGAAACAACTGATGCAATAAATCCCATTTCTATGGCGGCTTGTGACTCATTTTTCTAAAACCTAGAGGATAATATGTAGATTCAGCTAATGTTTCTTAGTGTATCTTTACATTCTGAGATGACAAACGCCAAGATAAGTGATAATGTAAATAACAAAGCGGAATGGGCCACATCCCCAAGTCTTGTGTGTGTGGTGGTGCCTTAGGGTACAGGTAGGGCTCAGTTCACACTTGCATAGGGCAGGTTACGTGTCTCCTTACATTATCAAACAGCAGGAAAAATTGATTGGCAGTTTGCGTTTTTTTACATTTTTTTCCGCTAATGTAACAGAAGGTGATCTTCTGTACATTGAAGAAAACTGGAAACCATTCTGTTCACATTCCGTGTCGGTTACAATGGAAAGTAGAAAGGACGCCCCGGACACAAGTGTGTACTGAGCCCAAGATGTCGAGCCACTGCTGCTGTTTCATGGTTTGGCTGAGAGATCAAAGTAAATATATATAGTACTGTATTGGAAAAATTTACAGCACTTTATACAAAACCTTAAAAGTGTCGTTGAAGACCCTATGAAAAATAGTTGTGTGACCGGGGGGACCTACTTAAAAAAATAAACTTGTACTTACCTTCATGGTCCCTCCCGCTGTGGCTCTGGTCTGTTCCTCTGTCTCTTTACAGCTTCCAGAAGTTAATATTTTTAAGCCCGCCCACATGTCTATTTCTCATACGGTCTCGGACAACCCCTTTAATGAACAGTAACAGTAACACCGAGCGAATAGAGCCCAGAAAATACAGCTGGGGCACAAAGCTGGATTTAGTTTTCTATAGTTGACGTCTGTCTCCTCCTGTAATAGGCCGAGTGCTACGTGGATCTTGATCTGACAACACAGAAATCTCATTAGAACATCAAATACAAAAAGATTTTTTTTTATTTACTTATTTATTTAAAAAATATGAATTTCACAAATTAGGAAAACAGTCATTTCAGGTTTTGGGATGGTCACATGATTGTGTCCTGGTACAGAAGAATACACTGTGCTCCGTGTGACTACATCCGTCTCCTATCCGTAGTGTAGGGATATAGACCACAGCAAAAACTAGAGGGGCCTCTGAAGATTTGGGGGTGTTTAGGCGATGTGCAAGTGTGCAGAATGTATAGCAGCATAAGGAGCTATAGGAATTGGTGAGATATTATACACACGGACTATAAGCTATAATGGTGGAATGAGGTCCCTCTGGAACTTTTTGTAACTCATTGTGGGGCGGGCGTCTCAAAGGCCAGCCTTAAAATTCCCCCTCCATGCTGGCGAACCCCATCTCGGATCTACTGATGGCCACCTCTGCCGGGTTACACCATGGGCCAGGGCGTTCGCTCCTCCATCAATCCCACTCCTGCCCAAACTTATGTTTTGGGTGGAACGTCTCCCACTACAAGTGAGAGAATTTCTAGGCTGCCTTTGGATACCTCCTCATTATGACAAACCTTCTTATTCCCTGTGCATAGTTTGTATTTATGTAACAATAGCAGCAACAACATTCAGCTTTTGGTTTCAATGTTCAGCATCACACAGATAAGAAAAACGTACAGACTGTGCACCCTCTGCAGCTACTTGCCCTTTGTGTACTGCCCCTGACTGATTATTATACCCGAATACAGTCCCTCATGTAGGTGCCAAGTGGCCTGTAGACATTGCCCCCTGTAGTGCTGTCCATCCCCTAGGCCTAGGCCATATACCTAGATGATGAGTGACCATGTTGTGACAATGTAGCAGTGGCCACCATTAGTTTATTGTGCTGTGTAACACTTACAGTACCTCTCACTGAAGGGTTTTTATATAAATCATTAGTAGGTGTAAATATATGGCACCATTATATATATATACATATGGGATACGGTAAGTAGTATTTTCTTCCCCTTCAGGGTGCTAATACACGGTGCGCCCATGGAGCAGTGGGATGCGGCTGGATGCATCAAGTTAAGAAATTTTGCCAATAAATTATTACAAAATTGTAATTTAGTGACTGTATTATACACCGTTAACATGACACAGTCACTAAACAATAATTGTGTAATGATTAACCAGCAAAATTCTTTTACTTATGGCCGCACCATATACATATCCAGCCGTAGGCCAGTTATACACGAATGAGTTTGTTCCGACAAACTCGTTTCATGTGTGTTCCTAGGATTTTCCAGACTGAACCCAGAACTGCTAAACCAAACTGATCAGTTCAGTGATTATGTGCAGTTCAGTCTGTTAAATCCTGAAATGCATGGTGGCTTAGTGGTTAGCATTACAGCCTTGCAGTACTGTGGCTTAGTGATTAGCACTACAGCCTTGCAGCATGGTGGCTCAGTAGTTAGCATTACAGCTTTGCAGCACGGTGACTCATTGGTTGGCTCTACAGCCTTGCAGCGATGGGGTCCTGGGTTCAAGTTCCAGGGTCAACATCTGCAAAGAGTTTGTATGTTCTGTCCGTGTTTGCATGGGTTTACTCCGGGTCCTCCAATTTCCTCCCACACTCCTAAAACATACTGGTAGGTTGATTAAATTGTGAGCCCCATGGGGACAGGGACTGATTTGGCACACTTTGTGCAGCTCTGGGTAATCTGTGTGTGCTATATAAATAAAGGAAGTATTATTATTAATGCGCACAGCGCTAGTGCGTCTAAAACCCCCCCCCCCCTGTATACAATCCGCCTTGGCCTCCAGCACACACATATACGGTCAGGACCCATGTGGTGGGCACGGAGCAGGGTACGGGGGACCCTACATCATAGACAAATACAATGTTATAAGTCCCTGCCTTCTGGCCAACCTGCAGCGTGTGGACTCGGACCAGCACGTTTATGTGTCCCCCTGCCCCCCTTACTCCATGAACATTGAGAAACCTCTGTACCCCCCTCTCCTTTTAAAACATTGCGCTAAAGAAAAAAAATACCATACAGTAAATCGTAAACATGGAGGCGGAGCTTGCGGACGCGGTTTCTGTCCGTGCATGCTGTGGGAGGGGAGGAGGGAAGACGTGTAAGTGGCATAAAGTATATACTTATATCTAATAACTCTCTGCAAGTATTTAGGAATAAGGGCCGGTAAGACATCTACTACTGATGCCAGTGGTGAGTGGCGCCAACCTGCCCAAATCTCCATCTCCAACACGATGGAATTACATTGCAGTATACTGACAAGAGAGCGAAGCACAGACGCCCCACATGTATTTCCAGTACTAAAATAAAGGATTTACGCTATATGTTATATATGCAATAAACCTGACATCATCTATGGCTGATTTTCTCTTGAGGTCTTTGTCTCGCGCTGAATCTCAACACGATGTGTAATAAAATGTTCTCTGTATTGGTCATTTCTATAGTAGATAAAAATAAACTTTGGCTAAACCTTTGTGTGTAATAATGTGCATGCATTGCTACCAGGCGCTAGAAAAGGATCATCTAAGGTATTTATACAGTATCTTTCCTATTCAAAATATATGTTTCCATTTTCCATCGTAAACTAAGTCCATCTGACCTGGTAGGATTGTGCCATCGGATAGGAGCGTCACCCTGGATTGCATGCAAGGCTTCTGGGAGAGACATCACTGTACGTATGGGCTTAAAGGGCTTGTACATCACATCTGCATTGCACCAAATGAGGGTTAAAGAGCATTTTCCTGTAAGAACTACGGGCTGCTGGAGGCAAAACCTATTAGGAAAAGCTCCTCTTACCCATAACAGGGGCAAGATGTACAAAACAAACACTGAATAACATAAAGTGCAAGTCTACTATAAAGGAAACAGAATACAGTATACACTCGGCTTCTGTGCAATAGATGATTCTCAAAGTAAAGCTGAATCATTATGTCATCACCTCAATATTATAAAAATATTATCAATCTTCACTTAACCCTTATATATAACATCTTACCCATTGCTTTTCTCAATAGAACCAAGTATTTTTAGGAAAATATATAAAAGAAATCTAATTCTAAATAATCTCATGAATTTTGGATACAAATCTATGAATGTCTATGCTGTATCTATCTTATGTCTTTATCTTCAATATCTTTTGCTGTTTAATTTCTCAATATTTCTTTACAATAGTTAAAGCAGCATTTTTTAATCTCATGCAGAACACAAAGTTCCCGCACAGTCGTAAAGTTAATCAATAGAATTCTGATTGTCTGGAGCTGCCACTAGGGGGAGCTTATCGCATACAATTTATACATTGAATTCAGAAAGCTCCCCCTAGGGGTGACTGAAGGCAAACAAAATTTGCAGTGAAGTGGAAGCTCTATTTCAGAAAAAGGTTATGTTATAAATATATTTGTGAATATTATATTATGTATTAAAGCAGTTTACTAGGCCAAATATTTTGTAGACCAATCCCGAGGATAGGACTGCCACAGGACAGTCACCACACGGTGTATGGAGCCAGAAGAATATGTCCCTGTCCACGTGGTGTTACTGCAACCTTAGCGCCCAATGTCCAGCATCAGCCACTAGACAAAGGATGCAGCCACGTGCTTCTGGACCATACAATGTAAAAAGATGGCCCTTCATAAGTCTCATATGATTGATCAGTGTAAAAGCTGCCCAACAATAAGATATTGATGGCTTATTCCATGCACAGACCATCAATAATGTATCCCTTTAAGGTTCACATTCACTTAAAGGACATCTACCACCAGGATGAAGGATTGTAAACCAAGCACACCTACATATTGATGTGCGCCCCCTCTGGCAGGATCCGCTCTTCTTTTAGCTTCTTATGCCCTGTGTTTTACATAAGAAGGCTTTTTGAAATGATGCAAATGAGCCTGAGGGGCTCTAGGCTCCATAGGTGTTAATGGAGACTGGAGCCCCTCAGGCTCATTTGCTTCATTTATAAGTCTTTTTTTCTAAAAAAAAAAACAGGGCATAAGAAACTTTAAGAAGGATAGATCCTGCCAGAGGGAGCACATTCCAGTATGTCAGTGTATTTGGTTTACAATCCTTCATCCTGGTGGTAGATTTCCTTTAAAATGTGTGATTTTTGGCTGCATATTTTTGTAAATACAGGAATATTATCTATGGAGGATGACAGCACAGTATGAATCCCGTCATGTGCCTAGCAGCGTGGATGTCGCTCCTCTATAGACTATATTAAGGTTCTGACGCAGGTTATGAAGCACAATTTTGGTAATAAAAATGAGAAATGATGTGCGGCAGCCAAAATAATACTAAAAATGGCCGATTATTAGATACCTCCCTATAAACATGCAGAAGTGTCTGCGTCCTTTACAAAATTCTAACAAAGATATTTCTTCTTATCCACAGTGTATTGGTTTATGGGGAAAGGGGGTGATCTGTGCCCAAAAATATTTCATATTGTCTATGGATTTCCAATGCTAAGGCTGAGATCGGCTCCAGTCATTGAGGTGATACATACAGCTCCATCATATAGCAGAGCCATGGGAATCAGTCAATAGACTAGAAGTCGCAGAGCAGAGCACCTGATTGGCTGCAAAGCTGCACATTTAAAGAGGACCTGTCACCTGAAAAAAATGGCACTAGGAGGTGATTATTAAAGTAAGCAGCTCCTATTGCTACAACAGTCCCAGCGGTGTTACAATGTTATCGGAAACGCCAGACCGCACTGACTATGGAGGTCATATGACTATGACTATCAGGAGCGGTGACTGATGCATGACGCTCGGCAGTCACTTCCGGCCTATGGAGTGGGGGCGGGGCAGTCCGGGGAAGAGGCAGTGCCTCGGATCACCCCCTCATCAATACGACGGACAGCACGCTTACAGCACGGTCCAGCGTTTCTAGTGTACAGCGCAGCAGTGTTTGTTAGCGTTATCAGAGGTTACACGCTAGCAGTGTAACA
This sequence comes from Engystomops pustulosus, assembly GCF_040894005.1. Classification (NCBI taxonomy): domain Eukaryota; kingdom Metazoa; phylum Chordata; class Amphibia; order Anura; family Leptodactylidae; genus Engystomops; species Engystomops pustulosus. The sequence continues at coordinate 85,730,181 of NC_092421.1, forward strand.
CTGCTGGGACTGTTGTAGCACTAGGAGTGCACTTTTTACAGGTGTAGCTTAAAAGGGGTATTCTCCTCTTGTCTGGGCATTAACATTCAGTTTGATTAATCTGCCATATATAAACATTTCTTCAATTCGATGTTATTAAAAATTATTTACCTGAGTGAAGATAATTTCTAATAAATGTAGTCATATGGTCCTGTAGAAACAAGACTGTGTCCTTGGATACGACCACCTCTGCTGGAGGAATTGCACAAATAAACAAAAGGTTTTGGTATATGAAATGTCCAGGAGTTACTGCAGGTCCCACAGCCGTCCTGTGGTTATGACTGCTGAATCCAAGAGGTCAGGCAGGACTCAATAGTGCATGTCTGGCCATTGCTGCTTAAATGTGAGGTGGTCGTATCCGAGGATACTACATTTATGAGAAATAATCTTCACACAGAAACATTTTTTTTAACAACATCCAATTGAAGAAATTTTTTACATATGGCAAATTAATTAAATTAAATGTGAATGCCCAGATGGGATACCCCTTTAACTCACTTTGTGAATGTTTCTTGGGCTATAGTTACCCCTGTATTTCCCATAGACCACTGTAGATAAAAGGACCCCACATTCTGACATTTCTAGGTAGTGAATTCTCTATTTCCCATAATGCTATTCTGTATGACATTTGCATTCCGTACTTATTTTGTTCCTTCCTTCTTCGCTTACTGTACATTACGTGTAGAAAAGACGTGTTAATAAAAGATAAAAGTGCATCGGGCTGGCAAGCTAAGAGAAGGGACTGGTGGCACTTCCCACTGTCACATCTAGATTTGGCTTCATGTGATTAGGTGCATTACTGAACTTTCTTCAGGACTTTTTTCGGCATCTCTGGATTTTTTTCTTGTTTTGCCACCTGCAAAAAGAAAAAGGAATTTACTCCCAGAAAACTGCTTTCCACTCCCGCTTATTAGTCTCCTTCCCCCTCTGCCAACCAACAATAAACCTTCTTATTTCCTTTGTATTAGGCGGCTTCTGAGCTATACTGCAATGTACCGCAGAGGCTCTGCTCCTGTCCTGACAAGCAGGCCAAGAAGCCATTTCTATTGGCTAGTCCTCTATGATCATTAATATGCAGAGACCAGGCTGTGGGGGGAGCGACTGAGCATGTGTGTCCACCTTGCAGACAATAAGATGGGCATTTACTTAAAGGGGTTGTCTGGGATTGCAGTTTTTTAGGACTGGCCCTGGGTGCTATAAAAACTAGAATGTACTTACCTTTAAGTCACTCCAGGTCTCAGTTGGTATACAGAGGCTCAGCAATGACATTATTACAATCGCATGCTTGCGCTGCAACGTTGGGCTTAATGCGGCCGCATGCCGTTGTTTGTGGCCTGGCTGACATGGGACATAGACATTTACGGTTGTGTGAATGAGGCCTTATACAGGCCACAACCAGAGGCTATAAGAGAACGGCATGGTAGTGATGTCACTGCTGCTTAGCCTCTGTATACCAAGAGGGGCCTGCGGTGACCAGAGAACTGGAGATAGCTTAGTATAAGGTCTTTCTTGTTTGTACAGCACCCAGGGCAAGTCCTAAAAACAACAGAAATCCCGGAGAACTCCCATTAAAGGAAAGCTACCATTTGATTTGATGCATTATGAATAAAACAGATATAACATTATGATAATGAAGCTCTGCCCCTTCTATGGCTCCTTCAGCGCTTGTCCTAGCCTGTGAGTTTTTCTCTTTGCAGGAGATGATGATGCAATGACTTTTCTCCCTGCCAGACAGAATAATCAATTGCTGCACCATCCCCCAGCTGCTGTGTATGAGTAATCCAGCTCAGGTTCATTAGTCATGCTTGACTAACCTCCATTACAAGCTCCCGTGTGTAATGTGTTTATCTTGGCAGCCAGCCTGACCCAGCTTTCCCAAGTTCCTGAATGTTATAATAGTTTTTTCAGCAAAACCTCTCAAGCTCAGGGATTAACCAAGATATGATCCTGCATCAGTGTAGCTACAGCATTCTCATGGTATGTTTGCTTCATACTGCATCACATCAAATGCTAGGTTTCCTTTAAATGCCCCAGGTGGCGTTATACTATGTCAGCACTTTGTTTACTTGAAGGAAGAAAACTCTCTCAATTGCATCATATAGGACAGTGATGGCGAACCTTTTAGAGACCGAGTGCCCAAACTGCAACCCAAAACCTAATTACTTATCTCAAAGTGCCAGTACGGCAATTTAACCAGAAAACTGACGGTGTAGTTTAGAATCAATTTACACAGGACTGTCTGAGCTGGGATTCCAGCAGTCCTATACACACTGAAACGCCACTTTTACACCATTTTACATCACATAAAAGAGTAATAAAAAGTTATCAAAAGGTCACGCAGTCCTCAAAATGGTAGCAATGAAAACAACGGCTCATTAAGCAAAAAAACCCAAATCTCCCCAGCTCCGTGCACTAAAGTTATTAGCGTCACAAGATGGCGAAACTATTTTCTTTTTCGTACACTGTTTTAATTATAGAAAAAGCATTAAAACACAATAAAACCTACAAATCTGGTATCACTGCGATAGGACCGAACCAAAGAATAAAGGAGACAAACGATTTGGAGCGCACAGCGAAAGTATTAAAATCCAGCTTCCCAGTACACGACATGGAATAATAAATGAGAAGTAAAATATGTTATGCAAAAAATAAGCCCTCACACAGGTATAAATATATAAATGCACATATAAATATATAATATAATATGCATATACATAAATACATAAATAAAAATACATATGTTACTTACTCTTGCTCAGGTGTCTGTTGTTCCAGGGGGGGGGGGGGGGGGTGCAGCATCTGGAGTTCGGTTCAGTGTGGTTATGAGGCATGAGTTCCAGGGGAGGGGGTGATGGGGGGCAGTGCCCGGAGTTGAGCGGGGGGGGGGGGGGATTGGGGTAGTGAGAGCGGCCGGAGTCCTTGCGGGGGTGGGGGGGGTGGGGGGGGTCTTGTAGGGTCGTGCTGCGGCAGGTTGTGGTAGCGGGCATAACAGGCTGGGGTTCGGGCGCGCTGGGGGGGGGGGGGGGGGCTTGTGGTAGCGGGCGCAGTTTGTGCCGTGAGTTTCGGCCCGGTTGCAGGCGGAGTTTTATGGGAGGTGCGGAAGCGGGCAGGATGGATGCGCTGAATTAAAAAAATAAATAAATACACTCACCTCAGACTCGTTCCTCCGGCTGATCACTGCAGCGCACACGGAGTAAGGTTTCCCAGCGCTGGCAGCGCAGCTCCGATACTGCTGGCAGCGCAGCTCCGATACTGCTAACAGCCATGACAACCAGGTGTGGACAGTGGTTGTCCGCACCTGGCAGTGGTTGGGAGGATGGGGCGCGTGCCAGCAGTGAGGGCTCTGCGTGCCCTCTCTGGCACGCGTGCCATAGGTTCGCCACCGCTGATATAGGACGTTATCTGCTAATAGTATGACCCTATATGGAGCCTTAAGACATGACGAGGGATATCAGCCAAACCAGCAATCTTTGCTTTTCATTAGCAGTGATTTGGTTGTATGGCTGAGATTCCCATGAAGCATCACTTAAAAGTTACTTATTCCCCCATAAGACGCTCTGGTCTTTTCTCCGTCAGAGCCATCAGAAAGTAGATAAGACGTACTCAGTGTCCTCAATAACTTCTTCCCGAGCGTCTCCTCTCCACAGTTCACTGCCGACCCGGATATTATATCTGCGCTGGAGGTCTCCACGTCTACAGTGATGCTGCACACTTCTGGTTCTGCCATAAAACACAAACAGAATCATTGTTACATCTCTTGTTAAAAAGAACAACCCATTTCAGCCTGATCAATAAAGGAAACCCTGAAGTCTTTAAATCAAAGACGAAAAGAAACGTGAATTTATTTCATAACCAAATACAAAACAAGGTCTTTTTGCCAATACTGGACCACGTACAGTATACAGGCACATGAATCAGATGCCTTATCCCTTTAGGCTACATGTGAGAGCGATGATATAAACTGTATTGCAGTCTGATCTATAAACCCACTTGTTGTGCAGTTGTAAATGTCTGCCAGCTCCTCTCTTATTTGGGGGATTTCATCCATATGTAAGAACACGGAGTCATTTGGACTTTTCAGAACATCTGATCTGCTCCCAGCTGTAGAGAAAAGACATGTTATATTTCTCATTCTTTACATATATATGTGTGTGTGATTTATTATTATCATTCAGTATTATGTCAAATTTGGAAATTAAGGCAAACTTTGAGTAGAAGGAAGACAACCACAGAACAATGACAAAAAGAGGCAATAATACAGCACTGATAGCCATCGTAACCTGCCTTATTACTTATACACAATTCGCACGGTGGCTCTGTGGTTAGCCTTACAGCACAGTGGCTTAGGGGTTAGCTCTACAGCCTTGCAGCTGCATTAATTTCAAAAAACAACATGTGACTTGTCTGTGCTGCAGACTCCTCAGCTCTCAGCCCCCACCTTTGTGCTCCTTCCTCTCCACTGGTGTCAGCTCATCAGAATGTGAGCTCTGTGAAGGAGCAGGAGGGAGGAACTGTACAAGAGCACAACGGTGGGGGCTGAGAGCTGAGGAGTCTGCAGAACAGACAAGTCACATTTTGTTTTTTAAAATGCATCCAAACCAAAGCCCAACCCCTGGGACTACACAGAGGATTCTGTCAGGGTGTAAGGTAAGTTATGACACACAATTATATTGTAATGTAAATGCTTAGACAAAGCAGAAAGACATATTTGCACTGCAGGTGTCATGGGCTTTTACAATCTGTCTTTAGTGAAAATGAGGTTGCTGATGACAGGTTCCCTTTAAGTGTTTGACATAAAGACTGTATTTCAGCCGTGTATCTTGGATTGTATCTTAGATTGAGCATTTTTGCGTCCTGGGCAGTCATTTTCTATAATCATCAGTGTGTGACCGGAGCTTGCCCGTGGATGACACGCAGCATGCACTTAAATATCATTAAGTCCAGACATTGGTCCAGCGTCCAGACATTGGTCCAGCGAGGAGCTCAGATTCCCATTATCAGATGATTATAATGCTGTGAGTTCAGGTCTCTGCCCAGAGCTCAGTCCCAGAATACAGCGGCGAGCTGTCTGAATTTGGTATAGATGTGTTTTAGACAACTGTTTAACACTCTGTACAAAAAAACCCATCTAACTCCAATCTGTGTGTAATATAAGTGATATTTACCTAGGTTGCAGTTCCTGTCGCTGACTAGCGTGCTCACAGTATCATCTTTTGGAGACTCGGACACTCGGTGATACTTTGTGACTTTTGTAGAATCCCCATCGCTGAATACTTCTATCTCTGGGGACTGGGGAGAGCTGTCCATGCGGCTGGCCGCCAATGCATTCTGATACTGCTGCCTTGTAATCTATTGGGAGAAGTATAAAGCAGTTTTACTACTGCGTCAAATGTTCTTCTGTAACTTACAGGATTTGTAGCAAAGAATTAAAATCATATGTGGCAATAATGGAGTGTAACAGAAACGTGGACAGCAGGCTTTCTCCTGTAACTAGTATTACACGTCTCCTTAAAGGGGTTGGCCACTTTAATATAAAGTGTAACTACGGCCTAGCTGAAGGCTAGCAAACTTTTGTCAAACTTACCTTCATTATGAATTCTCCAGCGTTGTCCCGACCCTCCAGCGCGGTCCTGTGGTCACTGGTCCATCTTCTTTGTTTCCCTGTGTCACTCACTGGAGGAACACGTGATCCTCCTCATATTCGTCGTGCGTGATCCTCCTCATATCCGTCGTGCGTGATCCTCCTCATATGGGTCGTGCGCTCCTATCTTCTCTGTTGGCCGGATGCACAATGATGACTGAGGGCTGTGATGTGCGAGAGCCGTGAAGTACATAGCCATAAACAACGAATATGGCGTCTGCAGATCCATGCTGACTGTTTTACTTTCTGAATTTTTAATGCTGCCTTGTGAGTTCACTGCAAAGGGGCCCACTGAGGCGCCGTCACCCAGGAGCCTACTGATACCTGGAGCCGTAATATTACACACTATGAGATATTTTATTACCTTGATGAACTGGACATCACTTAGGATGTGGACGGAGTAGTCCGGGATGTAGAGGTTGTTGTTGCTGAGCTGGTTGTTGCTGCCCCCGTAATCGTTACGTTCTCTGTTAGGGGATTCAGAACGGTTCAAACCACTGCAGCGAGAAGGGGATCTGTTTACTATGGAGAGCAGGGAGGGGAAGGAAAAGAAAGCAGAAAAATTGGACAGAAAATAGGATAAGGAAGACAGCAAGAAAGGAGGTTTACTATAAAAGAGGGAGGCTAAATGCCATATGTCAAAGGAATATATGAAACATAACATGTCCTAAGCTTCTATAGAGAGGAGGCGTTTCCTAAGGAGGCAAGTAAAGCGAGGCTGCAAGTAGAAATTTAAAGGCTTAATAAATGCCAAACATGTTAGGTGTTGTAAAATTTTTGGCATATAACTACCTGTTCATCTCTATTTTGCATTTATTCACACATTTATTACCTAAGCCTCACAGGACAATGTAATAGGAAGCCACTTAATAGATTGACCCATTATAGGGGGTTTTGAAGACTTGTGAAATGAAGAAACGCAGCAGATCCCATTGGAAGCCAATTGGTGGGATGCTTTGTGCTCCAATCTGTATTGATCATCTGCACTAAGGACAGCGATCAAATTTTTTAAAACAAGGATGAAAACTGCTTTTATTATTTTCATAAGACGTATTCTCACAGATTGACTGCAGAGGCTCTGCTCCTCTCCTGACAAGCAGGACAAGGAGTGATTTCTATTGGCTGACCTGCTGTCATCAGAGGATCACAAATACCTGGCGGTGGGGAGAGGGACTGAGCGTGTGTGTCCACCAGCATTCAGCTCATATGATGGACATGTACATGGCAGTATGTGATTTATATGCTGCATATATCTATACAATGCAGAGAATGAGTTTTCTATTCATACAGTTCATTTAGTGCAATTTAGTCCCATTTATAACATCTCTGCTTGCTGTCAGTCAATAGGAATATCCTTTAAGTGGCTAAATACTTGTGAAATATTACAAGTGGCACCTAACCTCCACCATGGCATGCCAGACCTTGTGTACGTGCGACTTATGTAATCCATGTTATTGACATTTCTACAAACATATATATGACCGGGGATAGTTACATATAGAATTTACTATATGCAACATCCATTTCCACATATGAATTCAACCCATTTTCATCTGATCTCACAGCCATGCATGTTTACCTGGGGAGCCAGCCAATGATTCCCCTCTGCTGAAAGCGAAGGTACGAGATACGGACACAGGTACTAAGAGGGCAAAGCAAAATTGGGAATAAGAAGGGGTAATAGGGATGGTACACATCAATACAATACACAACGGAAAAAGCAAATCATGTAAGAGGGTGAAATGTTTGGCAAATCACCAGTATATTGTAAGAGCATCTTCAGTGCCAAAGTCTACACCAAAGACAATATATTAAGGGGTGGAACAAAAAGGCTTAAAGAAAAACTTTAGGAAATTACAGAAGCTTGAAAATGGGTTGTGGACACATCCAACACCGGGAGGAAAACCTACAAAGTAAGCAAATGTATTGGAAGATATTGCACAAGTGACCAATCAGATTTCCTGTCTCATCTTCAGTTGGCTGCTGGGAAATAAAATGACAAGTCTGATTGGATACTGATAGCGATTCCTCTTTTTTCCTTTTTTCATTGGGTAAATTATCTACTTATCAGTTTATATTTCAGTTTCTTTATGTATTATTACAAATATACAAAATATATTTTGATACTGATTTTAATCAATACCCAATGCACTTCCTTAAAGGGGTTTCCCAGGGTTTTATATTGTTAGCCTAGCCTTAGGATCAGCCATCAATATCAGACTGATGAATGTTTAGCCACAGCGTTGCACTTTAGTAGTGGCAGTATAAGGTACTGCAGATTAATCCTATTCACTTACATGGGATGCAGCTACCAAACATACGGAGCTTTGCCTAGTACATGATAAAGAAAATATGATGGGGACTGTGAAAGTTGCCAGGACTGGTGTGATATTCATTACTCAGGATATCACAGCCTAAGGATTGATGATTGGGAAATGAAACCAAACGCATTAAAAAGTGAGTTTTAGCTAGTGAAATGCAATCAGGTAGGTGATGACATTACTAGGGGGATAGTAGCCACATGAATCACCGATTCCAGAATGATATGTTACAGACATCACTGAGCAATGTTACGGACCTTTGGGAGAACCAGCCATCACTACCTCCGATTACTCCTAACCCATTGCAAGAACTCAGGCAGCACTGATTAGGAAAAATCCAACTGGATTCAATGTGTACAGTATTTTTCGGACTATAAGGCGCACAAAAAATCCAGTGCGCCTTATATATGAACTGTACTTACAGACAACAGCTGCCTGGAACTGTGCACAGGTCTGCCACCTGCTGGTCATTCAGCCTTATAATCCGGTGCGCCTTACAATCCGGTGCACCTTATAGTCCGAAAAATATGGTATATGTGTAAAGCTACAAACCTATTAAAGGCCTGTTAATCATTGTACTTACAGAGAAAGGAGGATCCAGCTAAACTTCCAACTTTCCTAACATCATTGTCTGCAAAGGGAAAAGAAAAACACCATTGAAGTTATCTAGAATATTGTCCACCACTATGAGTGGACTGTGGACTGTGGACTTCACTATGTATGCCTCTACAAGCTATGGACCATACCCATAATCCTGATATGACATTTTAGCAGTTCTTTCTAGAATTATTAAGTGAATTAGAAGAACCCTATACAGGCAGTCCCCGGGTTATGGACAGGATCGGTTCTATAGGTTTGTTCTTAAGTTGAATTTGTATGTAAGTCGAAACTGTATATTTTATGATTGTAGATCAAGACAAAAAAAATTTTTGCCCCAGTGACAATTGGAGTTTCAAAATTTTTAGCTGTAATGGGACCAAGGATTATCAATAAAGCTTCATTACAGACGCCTTACAGCTGATCATTGCAGCCTGGGACTATAGTAACATCCAGAGAGGTCACTAGAGGTTACAGGGGGCAGAGGTGTCCATCTGTAACTAGGGGTCGTCTGTAAGTTGGATGTCCTTATCACGTGGATAGGGCCTAACTTTAGTTTGTGGGAAGACCCCTTTAATGGTATTGAAAATAATCACCGGAGGACACATTGGTCAGTATAGCAGGAACACCATAATAGGTGAAGGCTCCGTTTTCAAAGCGCAATCCTTCTTTACCAACTTCCACTTCCACTTTACCCTAAGAACAAAAACAAAGAAAGATGTTACATCTCTCCCTCTTGTGCAGAAGCTGCAGCACAGGATAAATAACCATCAACAAGCCCCACGTTACAGGTAGGTACCTGGAGGATTAAAATAAAGTAGTCCACAGGTTTATTGCGCTGATAAAGATAATGTTCAGAAGACCTTTTATTTTTCTCATCAAACTTGAGTTCCTGGATCACATGTGGATGTTTTAGCAGCCGTAGTAAAATTTTCTCTGACAGGTAAGGAGCCTTGAAAGGTTCAATCTCTGCAAATGACATTGATGGGTAATCAGAATGGATCCATGTCATCTGCTCGCCATTTTATATGTTCAAACGTTAATAAGAAGATACTTTAAATCTAATCTTTTTTATTGAAAAGTTTTTCATTTTACAATATACAGAAACAAAAAACAAACAAACAGCCCCCCCTCCCCCAAAGGAGAAGAAGATACATTTTAATTCTTATCATAAAGCCAATATGAGATCAGCAACAGAGAGATCCCATGCAATGCATCAATATAAAGTATACAAACCTGTGGCCATGAATCGATGTGTCGCCAGCAGTAGCTGAGGGGAGATCTTTACCTTCATCTCACTGTCCGCCAGCTTGAAGAGGGAGAAGTCATGATTCTTCCTCTCCCGGTGAGGAATTCTCTCTTTCTTTCTATTATCTGCTGCACAACATTATACCACAAGTACAAAAGGTTTAGAATTTTTTTATATCAAATTCAGTATACAAAAACATAAGAAGATTATTATAATGAATCATCATTTCTTTAGATGTAAGACACAGGGATGTCATTCTTCCAGTGGAAATGCTGATCAGAGAATCAGAAGAATCTCTAGAAGACACAACAATGATGTCCCCAAAGAATCAGCAGAACCCTGATTGGAACTGATTTAGAAGTCAATAAGTAAATTTGCAGTGTTTTAACCACAAACTGAACAAAAGATCAACAATCCAATTTAAAGGGAACCTGTTACCAGATTTTACCCCATAAAACGACCAGCCCCTCAGGGAGATGATGACATTTCCTGCCTAGAATCCCCCCCTATGTGAAATCTCATATCTGTAACCTATAAAATCATGTGAAAATGAACAGAGTCATATTTCATTTGAGATGAGTCAAGTTTAGTGGTTGCAGGGCAAATGTCCCGTCAGACGTCCCTCCCTATCTTTGGTTCCTCAGTATCTATAAACATGCTGCTGGTGTCATATTAAAGATAAGAATCTCATGGTGGTTCTGTGATCCACAGAACTGGAGATACTGGCAGTTAAAGACATAGTTAGAAATGTGAGCTGCAGATAGAAACCCAATCCCTGCCAAGATGAGGTTCTTATCTTTAAAAGGGCACCTACCATCACTTTACTGATGATAGATGTGTCCTACTAAGAAGTTCCTGAGGAAGTATGCTCCCCAGGACTTCTGTTACTGTAACTCTATAAATACAGTAAAATACAATGCGCTCCAGTGACGTAGCTGGAGCACCCCGGCTAATTACCATAATTGTATAACTCTATATTGTCGCAATCGCAAGAGTTATAGCAAAAGAAGTCCAAAGGAACATCGCTCCTCCAGAACTTCTTAGTAGGACACATCTATCATCAGTGAAACTCAAGTCCTTAATATAACAGCAAAAGTATAACAGCAAAAGTAGGTGCTAGAGGACTGAACTCCCCCGCAGCTTCTTCTCTGCTCATTAACACATGACTTTGGAGGTGATTTTTTTGGGTAAACAAGTGAGATTTAACGTAAAAGCGGGAACTCTAGGAAATACATTTCACGCCCTACCATGGAGTGTTTGTAGTTTAATGGAGTAAAATCTGGTAGTAGGTTCTTTTCCCAAACGCAGATATAGGGGGTCATTAACTAAGGGCCCGATTCGCGTTTTCCCGACGTGTTACCCAAATATTTCCGATTTGCGCAGATTTTCCCTGAATTGCCCAGGGTTTTTGGGGCACACGATCGGATTGTGTCGCATCGGCGCTGGCATGCATGCAACGGAAATCGGGGGGCGTGGCCGAACAAAAACCCGACGGATTCGGAGAAACCGACGTATTTTTTAAAAAAAGTGTCGCTCGACATGCGCTTACCTTCACCCAAGATAGGACGGTTAACTTCAGTGCACTCCGATTCAGTGCAGCAGCGACACCTGGTGGACGTCGGAGGAACTGCCCTAGGGAATCCCGGCCAGACCCGAATCCAGCGCAGAGAACGCGCCGCTGGATTGCGAATGGACCAGGTAAGTAAATCTGCCCCATAGTCTTTCCTAGTGATTTCTAGGGATTTCAAGGGATTTGACTCCTTAGGGGCAAAGTCATCCCAGACATAGATTTTGTATGGTTGTGCCTTGTAGTAAATCCCAGTCACTTGAGATGCAAACATTTCCAGGACCAGACTCATAGCAGCTGTGGCTGATAAACAACCAAGGGGCAAAGAAAGTGATTATTGGGGGTGTCCAATGATAAGAGTAACAATACCTTAACAACAAATATAAGACTTACTGTACAGATCAGTCTCGTCTAGGATCTCTGACTTTATGATCTCTTCTATGATATCCTCTAGTGTAACAATTCCCATCACTTCATAAAATGGGTCTCCTTCACCTTCATTATTGACCCGCTGCACTATGGCCAGATGAGATTTACCTGGGGAAATCCAAAGGTAAAGCAGTCAAGCTACTTTTTCTCTGTGGCAGGAAATATAAAAAGTACAACATAACAATTAGTCAGGTTTTTATTTCTTTTCCTGGCCAATTAGCTTTATGTAACATTCTATATACTGTTTATATGTATGGGTCAGTGTTATCTATATAGAGGACATTGTACAGGGAGGGGGAGGGGATAAGCTGTGACATCATCTATTGTCAGTAGTGATGTAATGATGGGTCAGTGTTATCTATATAGAGGTCATTGTACAGGGAGGGGAGGAGATAAGCTGTGACATCATCTATTGTCAGTAGTGATGTAATGATGGGTCAGTGTTATCTATATAGAGGTCATTGTACAGGGGGGGAGGAGATAAGCTGTGACATCATCTATTGTCAGTAGTGATGTAATGATGGGTCAGTGTTATCTATATAGAGGTCATTGTACAGGGAGGGGGAGGAGATAAGCTGTGACATCATCTATTGTCAGTAGTGAGGTAATGATGGGTCAGTGTTATCTATATAGAGGACATTGTACAGGGAGGGGGAGGGGATAAGCTGTGACATCATCTATTGTCAGTAGTGATGTAATGATGGGTCAGTGTTATCTATATAGAGGTCATTGTACAGGAGGGGGAGGAGATAAGCTGTGACATCATCTATTGTCAGTAGTGAGGTAATGATGGGTCAGTGTTATCTATATAGAGGACATTGTACAGGGAGGGGGAGGGGATAAGCTGTGACATCATCTATTGTCAGTAGTGATGTAATGATGGGTCAGTGTTATCTATATAGAGGACATTGTACAGGGAGGGGGAGGAGATAAGCTGTGACATCATCTATTGTCAGTAGTGATGTAATGATGGGTCAGTGTTATCTATATAGAGGTCATTGTACAGGGAGGAGGAGGATAAGCTGTGACATCATCTATTGTCAGTAGTGAGGTAATGATGGGTCAGTGTTATCTATATAGAGGACATTGTACAGGGAGGGGGAGGGGATAAGCTGTGACATCATCTATTGTCAGTAGTGATGTAATGATGGGTCAGTGTTATCTTTATAGAGGTTATTGTACAGGGAGGGGGAGGAGATAAGCTGTGACATCATCTATTGTCAGCAGTGATGTAATGATGGGTCATTGTTATCTATATAGAGGTCATTGTACATGGAGGGGAGGAGATAAGCTGTGACATCATCTATAGTCAGTAGTGATGTAATGATGGGTCAGTGTTATCTATATAGAGGACATTGTACAGGGAGGGGGAGGAGATAAGCTGTGACATCATCTATTGTCAGTAGTGATGTAATGATGGGTCAGTGTTATCTATATAGAGGACATTGTACAGGGAGGGGGAGGAGATAAGCTGTGACATCATCTATTGTCAGTAGTGATGTAATGATGGGTCAGTGGTATCTATATAGAGGTCATTGTACAGGGGGGGAGGAGATAAGCTGTGACGTCATCTATTGTCAGTAGTGATGTAATGATGGGTCAGTGTTATCTATATAGAGGACATTGTACAGGGAGGGGGAGGAGATAAGCTGTGACATCATCTATTGTCAGTAGTGATGTAATGATGGGTCAGTGTTATCTATATAGAGGACATTGTACAGGGAGGGGGAGGGGATAAGCTGTGACATCATCTATTGTCAGTAGTGATGTCATGATGGGTCAGTGTTATCTATATAGAGGACATTGTACAGGGAGGGGAGGAGATAAGCTGTGACATCATCTATTGTCAGTAGTGATGTAATGATGGGTCAGTGTTATCTATATAGAGGTCATTGTACAGGGAGGGGAGGAGATAAGCTGTGACATCATCTATTGTCAGTAGTAATGTAATGATGGGTCAGTGTTATCTATATAGAGGTCATTGTACAGGGAGGGGGAGGAGATAAGCCGTGACATCATCTATTGTCAGTAGTGATGTAATGATGGGTCAGTGTTATCTATATAGAGGACATTGTACAGGGAGGGGGAGGAGATAAGCTGTGACATCATCTATTGTCAGTAGTGATGTAATGATGGGTCAGTGTTATCTATATAGAGGTCATTGTACAGGGAGGGGGAGGAGATAAGCTGTGACATCATCTATTTTCAGTAGTAATGTAATGATGGGTCAGTGTTATCTATTAAGAGGTCATTGTACAGGGAGGCGGAGGAGATAAGCCGTGACATCATCTATTGTCAGTAGTGATGTAATGATGGGTCAGTGTTATCTATATAGAGGTCATTGTACAGGGAGGGGGAGGAGATAAGCTGTGACATCATCTATTGTCAGTAGTGATGTAATGATGGGTCAGTGTTATCTATATAGAGGACATTGTACAGGGAGGGGAGGAGATAAGCTGTGACATCATCTATTGTCAGTAGTGATGTAATGATGGGTCAGTGTTATCTATATAGAGGACATTGTACAGGGAAGGGGAGGAGATAAGCTGTGACATCATCCATTGTCAGTAGTGATGTAATGATGGGTCAGTGTTATCTATATAGAGGACATTGTACAGGGAGGGGAGGAGATTAGCTGTGACATCATCTATTGTCAGTAGTGATGTAATGATGGATCAGTGTTATCTATATAGAGGTCATTGTACAGGGAGGGGAGGAGATAAGCTGTGACATCATCTATTGTCAGTAGTGATGTAATGATGGGTCAGTGTTATCTATATAGAGGTCATTGTACAGGAGGGGGGAGGAGATAAGCTGTGACATCATCTATTGTCAGTAGTGATGTAATGATGGGTCAGTGTTATCTATATAGAGGTCATTGTACAGGAGGGGGAAGAGATAAGCTGTGACATCATCTATTGTCAGTAGTGATGTAATGATGGGTCAGTGTTATCTATATAGAGGTCATTGTACAGGAGGGGAAGGAGATAAGCTGTGACATCATCTATTGTCAGTAGTGATGTAATGATAGGTCAGTGTTATCTATATAGAGGTCATTGTACAGGGAGGAGGAGGATAAGCTGTGACATCATCTATTGTCAGTAGTGATGTAATGATGGGTCAGTGTTATCTATATAGAGGACATTGTACAGGGAGGGGGAGGGGATAAGCTGTGACATCATCTATTGTCAGTAGTGATGTAATGATGGGTCAGTGTTATCTATATAGAGGACATTGTACAGGGAGGGGGAGGAGATAAGCTGTGACATCATCTATTGTCAGTAGTGATGTAATGATGGGTCAGTGTTATCTATATAGAGGTCATTGTACAGGGAGGAGGAGGATAAGCTGTGACATCATCCATTGTCAGTAGTGAGGTAATGATGGGTCAGTGTTATCTATATAGAGGACATTGTACAGGGAGGGGGAGGGGATAAGCTGTGACATCATCTATTGTCAGTAGTGATGTAATGATGGGTCAGTGTTATCTATATAGAGGACATTGTACAGGGAGGGGGAGGAGATAAGCTGTGACATCATCTATTGTCAGTAGTGATGTAATGATGGGTCAGTGTTATCTATATAGAGGTCATTGTACAGGGGGGGAGGAGATAAGCTGTGACATCATCTATTGTCAGTAGTGATGTAATGATGGGTCAGTGTTATCTATATAGAGGACATTGTACAGGGAGGGGGAGGGGATAAGCTGTGACATCATCTATTGTCAGTAGTGATGTAATGATGGGTCAGTGTTATCTATATAGAGGACATTGTACAGGGAGGGGAGGAGATAAGCTGTGACATCATCTATTGTCAGTAGTGATGTAATGATGGGTCAGTGTTATCTATATAGAGGTCATTGTACAGGGAGGAGGAGGAGGAGATAAGCTGTGACATCATCTATTGTAAGTAGTGATGTAATGATGGGTCAGTGTTATCTATATAGAGGACATTGTACAGGGAGGGGGGGAGATAAGCTGTGACATCATCTATTGTCAGTAGTGATGTAATGATGGATCAGTGTTATCTATATAGAGGTCATTGTACAGGGAGGGGAGGAGATAAGCTGTGACATCATCTATTGTCAGTAGTGATGTAATGATGGGTCAGTGTTATCTATATAGAGGTCATTGTACAGGGAGGGGGAGGAGATAAGCCGTGACATCATCTATTGTCAGTAGTGATGTAATGATGGGTCAGTGTTATCTATATAGAGGACATTGTACAGGGAGGGGGAGGAGATAAGCTGTGACATCATCTATTTTCAGTAGTAATGTAATGATGGGTCAGTGTTATCTATATAGAGGTCATTGTACATGGAGGGGGAGGAGATAAGCCGTGACATCATCTATTGTCAGTAGTGATGTAATGATGGGTCAGTGTTATCTATATAGAGGTCATTGTACAGGGAGGGGGAGGAGATAAGCTGTGACATCATCTATTGTCAGTAGTGATGTAATGATGGGTCAGTGTTATCTATATAGAGGACATTGTACAGGGAGGGGAGGAGGTAAGCTGTGACATCATCTATTGTCAGTAGTGATGTAATGATGGGTCAGTGTTATCTATATAGAGGACATTGTACAGGTAGGGGAGGAGATAAGCTGTGACATCATCTATTGTCAGTAGTGATGTAATGATGGGTCAGTGTTATCTATATAGATGACATTGTACAGGGAGGGGAGGAGATAAGCTGTGACATCATCTATTGTCAGTAGTGATGTAATGATGGATCAGTGTTATCTATATAGAGGTCATTGTACAGGGAGGGGAGGAGATAAGCTGTGACATCATCTATTGTCAGTAGTGATGTAATGATGGGTCAGTGTTATCTATATAGAGGTCATTGTACAGGAGGGGGGAGGAGATAAGCTGTGACATCATCTATTGTCAGTAGTGATGTAATGATGGGTCAGTGTTATCTATATAGAGGTCATTGTACAGGAGGGGGAAGAGATAAGCTGTGACATCATCTATTGTCAGTAGTGATGTAATGATGGGTCAGTGTTATCTATATAGAGGTCATTGTACAGGAGGGGAGGAGATAAGCTGTGACATCATCTATTGTCAGTAGTGATGTAATGATAGGTCAGTGTTATCTATATAGAGGTCATTGTACAGGGAGGAGGAGGATAAGCTGTAACATCATCTATTGTCAGTAGTGATGTAATGATGGGTCAGTGTTATCTATATAGAGGACATTGTACAGGGAGGGGGAGGGGATAAGCTGTGACATCATCTATTGTCAGTAGTGATGTAATGATGGGTCAGTGTTATCTATATAGAGGACATTGTACAGGGAGGGGGAGGAGATAAGCTGTGACATCATCTATTGTCAGTAGTGATGTAATGATGGGTCAGTGTTATCTATATAGAGGTCATTGTACAGGGAGGAGGAGGATAAGCTGTGACATCATCCATTGTCAGTAGTGAGGTAATGATGGGTCAGTGTTATCTATATAGAGGACATTGTACAGGGAGGGGGAGGGGATAAGCTGTGACATCATCTATTGTCAGTAGTGATGTAATGATGGGTCAGTGTTATCTATATAGAGGACATTGTACAGGGAGGGGGAGGAGATAAGCTGTGACATCATCTATTGTCAGTAGTGATGTAATGATGGGTCAGTGTTATCTATATAGAGGTCATTGTACAGGGGGGGAGGAGATAAGCTGTGACATCATCTATTGTCAGTAGTGATGTAATGATGGGTCAGTGTTATCTATATAGAGGACATTGTACAGGGAGGGGGAGGGGATAAGCTGTGACATCATCTATTGTCAGTAGTGATGTAATGATGGGTCAGTGTTATCTATATAGAGGACATTGTACAGGGAGGGGAGGAGATAAGCTGTGACATCATCTATTGTCAGTAGTGATGTAATGATGGGTCAGTGTTATCTATATAGAGGTCATTGTACAGGGAGGAGGAGATAAGCTGTGACATCATCTATTGTCAGTAGTAATGTAATGATGGGTCAGTGTTATCTATATAGAGGTCATTGTACAGGGAAGGGGAGGAGATAAGCTGTGACATCATCTATTGTAAGTAGTGATGTAATGATGGGTCAGTGTTATCTATATAGAGGACATTGTACAGGGAGGGGGGGGAGATAAGCTGTGACATCATCTATTGTCAGTAGTGATGTAATGATGGATCAGTGTTATCTATATAGAGGTCATTGTACAGGGAGGGGAGGAGATAAGCTGTGACATCATCTATTGTCAGTAGTGATGTAATGATGGGTCAGTGTTATCTATATAGAGGTCATTGTACAGGAGGGGGGAGGAGATAAGCTGTGACATCATCTATTGTCAGTAGTGATGTAATGATGGGTCAGTGTTATCTATATAGTGGTCATTGTAGAGGGAGGGGGAGAAGATAAGCTGTGACATCATCTATTGTCAGTAGTGATGTAATGATGGCTCAGTGTTATCTATATAGAGGTCATTGTACAGGGAGGGGGAGGGGATAAGCTGTGACATCATCTATTGTCAGTAGTGATGTAATGATGGGTCAGTGTTATCTATATAGAGGTCATTGTACAGGGAGGGGGAGGGGATAAGCTGTGACATCATCTATTGTCAGTAGTGATGTAATGATGGGTCAGTGTTATCTATATATGTCATTGTACAGGGAGGGGGAGGAGGAGACAAGCTGTGACATCATCTATTGTCAATAGTGATGTAATGATGGGTCAGTGTTATCTATATAGAGGTCATTGTACAGAGAGGGGGAGGAGACAAGCTGTAACATCATCTATTGTCAGTAGTGATGTAATGATGGGTCAGTGTTATCTATATAGAGGTCATTGTACAGGGAGGGGGAGGAGATAAGCTGTGACATCATCTATTGTCAGTAGTGATGTAATGATGGGTCAGTGTTATCTATATAGAGGTCATTGTACAGGGAGGAGGAGGAGATAAGCTGTGACATCATCTATTGTCAGTAGTGATGTAATGATGGGTCAGTGTTATCTATATAGAGGTCATTGTACAGGGAGGAGGAGGGGATAAGCTGTGACATCATCTATTGTCAGTAGTGATGTAATGATGGGTCAGTGTTATCTATATAGAGGTCATTGTACGGGGAGGGGGAGGAGATAAGCTGTGACATCATCTATTGTCAGTAGTGATGTAATGATGGGTCAGTGTTATCTATATAGAGGTCATTGTACAGGGAGGGGAGGAGATAAGCTGTGACATCATCTATTGTCAGTAGTGATGTAATGATGGGTCAGTGTTATCTATATAGAGGTCATTGTACGGGGAGGGGGAGGAGATAAGCTGTGACATCATCTATTGTCAGTAGTGATGTAATGATGGGTCAGTGTTATCTATATAGAGGTCATTGTACAGGGAGGGGAGGAGATAAGCTGTGACATCATCTATTGTCAGTAGTGATGTAATGATGGGTCAGTGTTATCTATACAGAGGTCATTGTACAGGGAGGGGGAGGAGATTAGCTGTGACATAAGTAGTGATGTAAAGATGGTGTTTTTCTATAGAGGTGGTGTATTTTACTGTACTTTTATCTGTTTTGTTTGTGATATAAATGGGATAAGAGCTACACAGATTTCACTTACAGAAGTAACAGATAGTAGATAGTACTTTAATTTAAATATGGATAGTGACTCGAAAATTTTGCAATTAAAAAAAAATTAATTCCTAAAACATAAAAACTTGGGTAAAAAATGTGATCTTCAGGATGAATGCAGCAGTTTAAGTGCTGTGTCCTTACGCCTCCATTTGAACCTAATTTATTTACAATGGGTACAGAATGTTCAGACCCTTTTAATTTTTCACTGTTTCATTGCAGACAATTTTTCCTCATTAATGTGCCCTCTGCCCCCATCTTAAAAGAAAAAAAAAACAGAAATGCAAATATTTTTGCTAATTTATTAGACAAGAAAAACAGAAATCTCCCCTGGTGATGAGTATTCAGCCCCCGGTGATAAGTATACAGCCCCCGGTGATAAGTATACGGCCCCCGGTGATGAGTATCCGGCCCCCGGTGATGAGTATCCGGCCCCCGGTGATGAGTATCCGGCCCCCGGTGATGAGTATCCGGCCCCCGGTGATGAGTATCCGGCCCCCGGTGATGAGTATCCGGCCCCCGGTGATAAGTATTTGACCCTTTGCTCAGTGTTCAGTAGAAGCTTTGGAGCTGGTGCAGCCAGGAGTCTTCTTGGGAACATGCTACAAGTTTCTCACTCCTGGATTTGGGGATCCTCTGCCTTGCAGATCCTCTCCAGTTTCCTCAGGTTGGATGGTGAACGTTGGTGGAGGCCATTTTCCGGTCTTTTCCGAGATGCTCCATTGGGTTTAGGTCTGGGCCAGACAGGAATGGTCACATAGATGTTCTGAAGCCTCTGCTATGGTATTTTAGCTTAGGGTCATTGTCTTTTTGTAAGGTTGGACCCACCCTGAGGTCCATAGCATCTGGAAGAGGTTCTCATCCAGGATATCTCTGTACTTGGCAGCATTCATTTTACCATTACACCCAGTGGTCCTGTCCACCCCCATAGCATGATGCTGCCCCCTCCATGTGTCACTGCTGGGATTGAGATGAGCAGCACCTGATTTTCTCCACTGATCAAAATTAACACCAAAAAGTAATTCCAAACTTCTTCTATTTAAGGATTATGGAGGCCACTGTGCTCTTAGGAACCTTGAGTGCAGCAGCAATTATTTTGTAACCTTGGCCAGATCTGTGCCTTGCCACAATTCTGTCTCTGGGCAGTTCCTTAAACCTCATGATTCTAATGTGCTCTGAAATTCACTGTGAGCCGTGAGGTCTTGTATAGGCAAGTGTATGCCTTTCCTCATCAAGTCCAATCAGTTTAATTAAAGACAGCTGGACTCCAATGAAGGACTAGAACCATCTCAAGGAGGATGGGAAGGAAATGGACAGAATGCGAGCTAAATGAGTGTCACAGAAAAGTGTCTGAGGCCGCGGTCACACGATCCGCTAGGCGTCCGTTGCGCGAGGACCGCCCCCTGTG
The DNA here is from genome assembly GCF_040894005.1 of Engystomops pustulosus. NCBI lineage: Eukaryota > Metazoa > Chordata > Amphibia > Anura > Leptodactylidae > Engystomops > Engystomops pustulosus. The sequence goes on from NC_092421.1 coordinate 85,751,030, forward strand.
CGCTAGCGTCGCGTTATGAACGGAAGCCTAGCGGATCGTGTGACCGCGGCCTGAATAATTATGTCCTTGTAATATTTCAGTTTTTCTTGATAAATAAATTAGCAAAAATTTCTGTTTTTTTTCCTGTCAAGATGGTACCAGTGGGCACATTAATAAGAGAAAAAAACTTTTTTAACCTTACCAATTGGCTACAATGAAACAAATAGTGAAAATTATAATAATTTCTGTACTTACTGTATATTAAATATTATGCTGTTATACAATAAAAGCACTAAAAAAAACCATTGAGTTTTGCAGCGTCATTTCCAAAAACCACAACTTCTATATTTTTCCATAGATGACACTTAAATGATTTATTTTACTATGTAATTTGTACTATTGTTCTCAAGAAAGGTAATGAGATAAATTCTTCTTATAACTGAAACATTTCAACAGAGTGTTAAGTCTCAATGCCCTTTCATTATAGAATACCTGCCTAAGATCAAAATCCATCCTGATAAACCAGGGACATTACTCATAGGTCCAGGCACCGGGACTGTGGTATCTTCTTATATGTGTTATCCATGGCCTCCTTCCAATATCAACTTTTAGAATTATGCTAATGAGTCTGAAGGGGCATTACCAGAGTCCCTCTGTGCTGTGGCTTCATAGGCTATTACACTGTATAGGAGCACTTTCTCCTTTCTATGGTGTGAAATTACAGCAGGCAGAGGGATGGGGAAGTGAGCAGGGTGAGACAGCACAGAGGGGCTCTGGTAATATAAGAAGATCACTATAGTTCAATGATGTCCTTCCTGCTCAGAACTGTACAGGTTAAAAACTAACAATTCTTCCGGTAATTCTTTTTAAAAAGAGAACCTGGTGAGATAATCTGAGACATTAAACCATCAGCATGTCCTTACCCGTGGATTAGTGTTACATATATGTTATGTACACCTGGGGTTATTTAATGGGATTTTCCAGGTATGTATATTACTAGTCTGTACATGGGTTAGTGCAATTATATGAGATTGGTTGGGATTAGACATCCAGCGCCCCATTGATCAGCTGGGCCACCAACAGTGATTGCAGCCTGAAATTATAACTCAAGACTTTCTGTACTATTCCTTGGATAGAGGAAGATGATGTTCACCAGTGATTATGAACCATTATGGCTACAGCTTGTGTAATGGAAACATACTAAGCCAAGATGTTGACATTTTAGAACAGCAAGGCAAATGAGATTGATAAGTTGTTCCTCTGTAATACCAGTCACATGAAAGATGAAATGATCAATAATCATCAAGTGCGTGAGACCTATGAATAGGTGATGTAAGCAATGAGCCTAGGGATGCTGAAGGCAAAGAAGTGGCAGTAGCAATTGACGGGAGATATTAGTAAATTAGAACGTTCCCAGCTACATGATAATGTGCGACAGACACTTGCACTGCATCTGATCAGATTCTGAGACTTGCTACATTCCCCCACAGATTCTTTCTATTCTGAGACTACTGGTATGGGATTAGTGTAGGCAGGATTATGGATTGTCCACAGCTGGAAACATGAGATTTTGCTGTATACTACAGTAATCACTATGCATCGCATGCTAGCTATGTAATAGAGTAAATACAGGAGCAGAAGGATAGTTTGATGACATGATGACTGAGAATAATAGATGATCTAATTCAGTCAATGACGCTAAATATAATGTATATTCCATGGATGGCAGATACCAGGTATATCTGGTATTATTGATGGTTGTGATAGTGAAGAGAATAGCAGCCAACAACGGCACGTACTAGGCATATAATGTAAGATGCTATAATTGCTGCTATAGTGAACATACATTGGGGTGGGGGATGTTATTACCTGAAGCAGATGGTGATGCTGATGACTAGTGCAGCCCTGGGTTTGGGGGTTAAGGATACAGAAGGAGTTTCTGATGTCTGTAGCGAGCAAGATACACACAAGGGATGGGGGTGCCAGGTATGAGACATAGTGGGATGCAGAAAACGCTGATGTTAATAAAAGCTGTGAGGAGGGAAGAGACCTGAATAGGGAATACTGAGGATAACATTTACTAGGGATGATAAATAACTGTAATGAAGAAAATGCAGGCTGGGATGGAGGATACTAGATGCCTGATGTAGGCGCTACTGATTTGTCTGTGAGTAAAGGCAGTGGGACACTAGATATGTAATGATTATAGATGCAGCAGCTCCTATGCTCCACATGAGGCAGCAGAGTGCAGGGGCTGGTAATGTCAACCATAGGAGAATATGATGTAGCAGGATAACCTGGGATGTCAATGTTTGTAGAGATGAAACCCAAGGCTTTGGATGGGTTATGCTGCTTATGTGCTAGGACTTTAGTAGGATACAGGGGTTGAATATAAGGGATTATTGATGCATAGTACACATTATAGAAAAACATGGGGACAGTATGTATGTAGTAATTTAAAAGGAAACAGATAATGACACCCATCACTTGGCTAGATACAGACCAGGGTATACAGATGCAGGGTCTATACATAAGCTTTAGAAGGTAGACTGCTGGGGCTGCTGTTGCTGTAGTGAGGATGAATATGGGGGTTGCAGGATGCTACATGATGGAAGAAGATTGGGGGATGCTGCATCTGTCATGTAGTAGGAGGCAGAAGCAGATTAAGCTAATGACATTAATGAGAATACAGACTAGGGATAGAGGATACTAGATGACGGAGGATACAGTAGCTGGTGGTACAAATGGAGTTGGGCCGGATACAGTACAGGAAGATAATAGGAACACGACGTAGCAGGATGCAGGGGATGATAATGAGGCATGGAGAGGGTATGCTATAAGATCAGGTGACTGGAGTGAGGCTAGGAGATGGGGTGGGTGCTGGTGACTGGAGTGAGGCTAGGAGATGGGGTGGGTGCTGGTGACTGGAGTGAGGCTAGGAGATGGGGTGGGTGCTGGTGACTGGAGTGAGGCTAGGAGATGGGGTGGGTGCTGGTGACTGGAGTGAGGCTAGGAGATGGGGTGGGTGCTGGTGACTGGAGTGAGGCTAGGAGATGGGGTGGGTGCTGGTGACTGGAGTGAGGCTAGGAGATGGGGTGGGTGCTGGTGACTGCAGTGAGGATAGGAGATGGGGTGGGTGCTGGTGACTGGAGTGAGGATAGGAGATGGTGGGTGCTGGTGACTGGAGTGAGGAAGATAGGAGATGGGGTGGGTGCTGGTGACTGGAGTGAGGAAGATAGGAGATGGGGTGGGTGCTGGTGACTATCGATATAGAGGTTGGACATAGGGATACAAATTATGTACTTTAGTATATAGTAGCAGGTGACAGTGAGGATAAGAGATACTAGGTGAGCGCATGATGGGGAATACTAGATACCTGATGTTGTAGATGGAAGGTCTGGGAATACAGACTATACAACATATGTTCTGGAGTAGGACATATATGATGGATGTGATGAGCATACATGCTGGTGATAATGGCAATAGGCTCATATAGGAACACATAGGGATCATGCTGCAGGTGACTGTGCTGGGATGGAGGATAGATGAATGCGGGTGTGCTGCCCTCACCCTTCTTGAACTCCTCCAGCACAGCATCCAGACGGGTGTCATTGAAGACGCAGTGCAATGGGCGGTGATAGAAGCGGGTGACAGTCTGCAAGGGGGTGCAGTCATCCGGGTCCACAAAGGCCAGATCCTTGACGAAGAGTATATCCACGATGTTGGCCCTGTCCTCGCCCTCGTAGACGGGGATACGGGTGTAGCCGCTGCGCAGGATCTCGGACACGGTGCTGAAGTCCAGTACGGCGTCGGCCCGCAGCATGAAGCAGTCCCCCAGTGGGGTGAGCACATCCTCCACCACCTTAGTGCGGAGCTCCAGGGCACCCTGGATGATGTTCAGCTCCTCCTTCACCAGGTCGTTGTAGGGATCGGCCGCCCGCAGCATCTCCAGCAGCTTCTCCCGGGTGTAGAAGGTGCTGATCTCCTGGCGTAGGGCCCAGTCCAGCAGGCGGCTCAGGGGGTAGGACACTGGAAAGGTGATGGCCATCAGCAGGCGGGTGAGCCACAGGGTGCGGGAGGCGATGGCCAGGCCGTGCCGGGAACACACAGAGTAGGGCGCCACCTCTCCGCACAGGAAGACGCAGGCAGTGCAGAGCAGCACGGCCAGCCAGGGCTCCGCGGGGAGGGATGAGCACAGCCAGCCTGCCAGGGAGGCATTGGCCAGGGCATTGCCCAGCAGCAGGGTGCACAGCAGGTAGGAGCCCCGGGCCCGCACACCCTGCACCCGCCACGCGTGCTCCTTCTCCGCGGGGGAGCCGCTGTTCTGCAGCACCCGCAGCTCCACCGGGTCCAGGGACAGCAGGCTGAGGCGGAGGCCGCTGAAGAGAGCGGACATGGCGAGCAGCAGCAGCGCCACCAGCGCCCGCAGCCAGGCCGGCACATCCCCGGCCGCCTCCCGCACCTCCAGCACGAAGTGCTCGCCGCCATGGTGCTCCCAGCGCCGCCCGTCAAAGGCGCACAGAGAGAAGAGCTTCCCGCGCTCCCCCTTGCGCAGCTCCCGCACTCGCACCTCCACCAGGGCCGAGCCCCCGTGCGGGGAGGGCTGCAGCGGCCCGAGCACCTCCACGTCCGAGGCCCAGGCACCCTCATCCAGGCACGGGTCACCGCCCGCCCGCGGCTCCTCGATGAACACCAGCCTGGGCGCAGGAGCGGAGCCGTTACCCGCGGAGCTCGGCGGGTGCTGCAGCTGGGCCGAGAGAGGAGGCTGGAAGTAGAGGCGGAGGGTGAAGCGGGTCCCCTCAGCCGCCCGCAGAGTGCCGCCCTCCAGGGACACCCGGCCGCCCACCGTGTCCTCAGGGCGGAGGCCAAGCAGCCAGGAGCCCGCGGGCCGCGGAGACAGGGAGACCAGGAGGAGGAGGACGGCGCCGGCAGCCTCCGCCATCCTGAGCCCTCCTCACCGCTCTGACAGGACTGCGCGGGGAAGCGGCTGCCAGTCACATGACGCTGGGCTCTCGTGGGTATTGGTCAGGGCCGCGGGCACGTGATCGGTGACGCACCGGCCGCCTCACAGGAGACGTCAACAAACAGAGTGTAGTGGGAAGAGCTGGAGGGGAATGAATGGCGGGAAGATGACAGGAGCGCGAGGGAGGGCAGGGTCACGTGACGAGTCCCGGCGCGCCTCCTGATTGGCTAGAGGTGGGATGCGGGATTCGTGTAGAATTGAGTAGTGAAAAGAAATAGCGGAAAGCTTCCTGTGAGGTAACGACGTGTGAGGTAACGACGTGTGAGGTAACGACGTGTGAGGTATGAGGAGGTTCTGCAACTTTAGGCGCCTATAAGTGTGGTGGCCCCATAGCTTTCTAGTGTGCGCATGCGCAAACCTCACCACTTACCCAGTAGTGAAAAAGGGGCAAAAGTAATGGACGGGGCAAAAGGTGTGAGAGGCAAAAGTTCCCCCTTCAGTAACCCATCTTCCCTTCATACTGTGCCCCCTGCAGTACCAGCTCCCCTTCATACTGTGCCCCCCAGCAGTAGCAGCTCCCCTTCATACTGTGCCCCCAGCAGTAACAGCTTCCCTTCATACTGTGCCCCCTGCAGTACCAGCTCCCCTTCATACTGTGCCCCCCAGCAGTAGCAGCTCCCCTTCATACTGTGCCCCCAGCAGTAGCAGCTCCCCTTCATACTGTGCCCCCAGCAGTAACAGCTTCCCTTCATACTGTGCCCCCTGCAGTACCAGCTCCCCTTCATACTGTGCCCCCTGCAGTAGCAGCTCCCCTTCATACTGTGCCCCCCAGCAGTAGCAGCTCCCCTTCATACTGTGCTCCAGCAGTAGCAGCTCCCCTTCATACTGTGCCCCCAGCAGTAACAGCTTCCCTTCATACTGTGCCCCCTGCAGTAGCAGCTCCCCTTCATACTGTGCTCCAGCAGTAGCAGCTCCCCTTCATACTGTGCCCCCAGCAGTAGCAGCTCCCCTTCATACTGTCCCCCCAGCAGTAGCAGCTCCCCTTCATACTGTGCCCCCCAGTAGTAGCAGCTCCCCTTCATACTGTGCCCCCAGCAGAAGCAACTCCCCTTCATACTGTGCCCCCCAGCAGTAAGAGCTCCCCTTCATACTCTGCCCCCAGCAGTAGCAGCTCCCCTTCATACTGTGCTCCAGCAGTAACAGCTCCCCTTCATACTGTGCCCCCAGCAGTAACAGCTCCCCTTCATACTGTGCCCCCCAGCAGTAGCAGCTCCCCTTCATACTGTCCCCCCAGCAGTAGCAGCTCCCCTTCATACTGTGCCCCCCCAGCAGTAACAGCTCCCCTTCATACTGTGCCCCCAGCAGTAACAGCTCCCCTTCATACTGTGCCCCCAGCAGTAGCAGCTCCCCTTCATACTGTGCCCCCAGCAGTAACAGCTTCCCTTCATACTGTGCCCCCAGCAGTAGCAGCTCCCCTTCATACTGTGCCCCCAGCAGTAGCAGCTCCCCTTCATACTGTGCCCCCAGCAGTAACAGCTCCCCTTCATACTGTCCCCCCAGCAGTAACAGCTTCCCTTCATACTGTGCCCCCAGCAGTAACAGCTCCCCTTCATACTGTGCCCCCCAGCAGTAGCAGCTCCCCTTCATACTGTCCCCCCAGCAGTAGCAGCTCCCCTTCATACTGTGCCCCCCCAGCAGTAACAGCTCCCCTTCATACTGTGCCCCCAGCAGTAGCAGCTCCCCTTCATACTGTGCCCCCCAGCAGTAACAGCTTCCCTTCATACTGTGCCCCCAGCAGTAGCAGCTCCCCTTCATACTGTCCCCCCAGCAGTAGCAGCTCCCCTTCATACTGTGCCCCCCAGCAGTAGCAGCTCCCCTTCATACTGTGCCCCCCCAGCAGTAACAGCTCCCCTTCATACTGTGCCCCCAGCAGTAACAGCTCCCCTTCATACTGTGCCCCCAGCAGTAGCAGCTCCCCTTCATACTGTGCCCCCAGCAGTAGCAGCTCCCCTTCATACTGTGCCCCCAGCAGTAACAGCTCCCCTTCATACTGTGCCCCCCCAGCAGTAGCAGCTCCCCTTCATACTGTGCCCCCAGCAGTAACAGCCTCCCTTCATACTGTGCCCCCCAGCAGTAGCAGCTTCCCTTCATACTGTGCCCCCCAGCAGTAACAGCTCCCCTTCATACTGTGCCCCCAGCAGTAACAGCTCCCCTTCATACTGTGCCCCCCAGCAGTAGCAGCTCCCCTTCATACTGTGCCCCCAGCAGTAACAGCTTCCCTTCATACTGTGCCCCCTGCAGTAGCAGCTCCCCTTCATACTGTGCTCCAGCAGTAGCAGCTCCCCTTCATACTGTGCCCCCAGCAGTAGCAGCTACCCTTCATACTGTGCCCCCAGCAGAAGCAACTCCCCTTCATACTGTGCCCCCCAGCAGTAAGAGCTCCCCTTCATACTCTGCCCCCAGCAGTAGCAGCTCCCCTTCATACTGTGCTCCAGCAGTAACAGCTCCCCTTCATACTGTGCCCCCAGCAGTAACAGCTTCCCTTCATACTGTGCCCCCAGCAGTAACAGCTCCCCTTCATACTGTCCCCCCAGCAGTAGCAGCTCCCCTTCATACTGTGCTCCAGCAGTAGCAGCTCCCCTTCATACTGTGCCCCCCAGCAGTAGCAGCTCCCCTTCATACTGTCCCCCCAGCAGTAGCAGCTCCCCTTCATACTGTGCCCCCCCAGCAGTAACAGCTCCCCTTCATACTGTGCCCCCAGCAGTAACAGCTCCCCTTCATACTGTGCCCCCAGCAGTAGCAGCTCCCCTTCATACTGTGCCCCCAGCAGTAACAGCTTCCCTTCATACTGTGCCCCCAGCAGTAGCAGCTCCCCTTCATACTGTGCCCCCAGCAGTAACAGCTCCCCTTCATACTGTGCCCCCCCAGCAGTAGCAGCTCCCCTTCATACTGTGCCCCCAGCAGTAACAGCCTCCCTTCATACTGTGCCCCCCAGCAGTAGCAGCTTCCCTTCATACTGTGCCCCCCAGCAGTAACAGCTCCCCTTCATACTGTGCCCCCAGCAGTAACAGCTCCCCTTCATACTGTGCCCCCCAGCAGTGACAGCTCCCCTTCATACTGTGCCCCCCAGCAGTAGCAGCTCCCCTTCATACTGTGCCCCCCAGCAGTAACAGCTCCCCTTCATACTGTGCCCCCCAGCAGTAACAGCTCCCCTTCATACTGTGCCCCCCAGTAGTAGCAGCTCCCCTTCATACTGTGCTCCAGCAGTAGCAGCTCCCCTTCTTACTGTGCCCCCAGCAGTAGCAGCTCCCCTTCATACTGTGCCACCAGCAGTAACAGCTCCCCTTCATACTGTGCCCCCCAGTAGTAGCAGCTCCCCTTCATACTGTGCCCCCAGCAGTAACAGCTCCCCTTCATACTGTGCCCCCCAGCAGTAACAGCTTCCCTTCATTCTGTGCCCCCCAGCAGTAGCAGCTCCCCTTCATACTGTGCCCCCAGCAGTAACAGCTTCCCTTCATACTGTGCCCCCCCAGCAGTAACAGCTCCCCTTCATACTGTGCCCCCAGCAGTAACAGCTCCCCTTCATACTGTGCCCCCAGCAGTAGCAGCTCCCCTTCATTCTGTGCCCCCCAGCAGTAGCAGCTCCCCTTCATACTGTGCCCCCAGCAGTAGCAGCTCCCCTTCATACTGTGCCCCCCAGCAGAAGCAGCTCCCCTTCATACTGTGCCTCCCAGCAGTAGCAGCTCCCCTTCATACTGTGCCCCCCAGCAGTAGCAGCTCCCCTTCATACTGTGCCCCCCAGCAGTAGCAGCTCCCCTTCATACTGTGCTCCCCAGCAGTAGCAGCTTCCCTTCATACTGTGCCCCCCAGCAGTAGCAGCTTCCCTTCATACTGTGCCTCCCAGCAGTAGCAGCTCCCCTTCATACTGTGCCCCCAGCAGTAGCAGCTTCCCTTCATACTGTGCCTCCCAGCAGTAGCAGCTCCCCTTCATACTGTGCCCCCAGCAGTGACAGCTCCCCTTCATACTGTGCCCCCAGTAGTAGCAGCTCCCCTTCATACTGTGCGCCCCAGCAGTAGCAGCTCCCCTTCATACTGTGCCCCCAGCAGTAGCAGCTTCCCTTCATATTGTGCCCCCCAGCAGTAGCAGCTCCCCTTCATATTGTGCCCCCCAGCAGTAGCAGCTCCCCTTCATATTGTGCCCCCCAGCAGTAGCAGCTCCCCTTCATATTGTGCCCCCCAGCAGTAGCAGCTTCCCTTCATACTGTGCCCCCCAGCAGTAACAGCTCCCCTTCATACTGTGCCCCCCAGCAGTAGCAGCTCCCCTTCATACTGTGCCCCCTGCAGTAACAGCTCCCCTTCATACTGTGCCCCCCAGCAGTGACAGCTCCCCTTCATACTGTGCCCCCCAGCAGTAGCAGCTCCCCTTCATACTGTGCCCCCCCAGCAGTAGCAGCTCCCCTTCATATTGTGCCCCCCAGCAGTAGCAGCTCCCCTTCATACTGTGCCCCCCAGCAGTAGCAGCTCCCCTTCATACTGTGCCCCCCCAGCAGTAGCAGCTCCCCTTCATATTGTGCCCCCCAGCAGTAGCAGCTCCCCTTCATATTGTGCCCCCCAGCAGTAGCAGCTCCCCTTCATATTGTGCCCCCCAGCAGTAGCAGCTCCCCTTCATATTGTGCCCCCCAGCAGTAGCAGCTTCCCTTCATACTGTGCCCCCCAGCAGTAACAGCTCCCCTTCATACTGTGCCCCCCAGCAGTAGCAGCTCCCCTTCATACTGTGCCCCCTGCAGTAACAGCTCCCCTTCATACTGTGCCCCCCAGCAGTGACAGCTCCCCTTCATACTGTGCCCCAGCAGTAGCAGCTCCCCTTCATATTGTGCCCCCCAGCAGTAGCAGCTCCCCTTCATACTGTGCCCCCCAGCAGTAGCAGCTCCCCTTCATACTGTCCCCCAGCAGTAGCAGCTCCCCTTCATACTGTGCCCCCCAGCAGTAGCAGCTCCCCTTCATACTGTGCCCCCTGCAGTAACAGCTCCCCTTCATACTGTGCCCCCCAGCAGTGACAGCTCCCCTTCATACTGTGCCCCCCAGCAGTAGCAGCTCCCCTTCATACTGTGCCCCCCCAGCAGTAGCAGCTCCCCTTCATACTGTGCCCCCCCAGCAGTAGCAGCTCCCCTTCATACTGTGCCCCCCAGCAGTAACAGCTCCCCTTCATACTGTGCCCCCAGCAGTAACAGCTCCCCTTCATACTGTGCCCCCAGCAGTAGCAGCTCCCCTTCATACTGTGCCCCCAGCAGTAACAGCTCCCCTTCATACTGTGCCCCCAGCAGTAGCAGCTTCCCTTCATACTGTGCCCCCCAGCAGTAACAGCTCCCCTTCATACTGTGCCCCCAGCAGTAGCAGCTCCCCTTCATACTGTGCCCCCAGCAGTAACAGCTCCCCTTCATACTGTGCTCCCCAGCAGTAGCAGCTCCCCTTCATACTGTGCCCCCCAGCAGTAACAGCTCCCCTTCATACGGTGCCCCCCAGTAGTAGCAGCTCCCCTTCATACTGTGCCCCCCAGCAGTAGCAGCTCCCCTTCATACTGTGCCCCCCAGCAGTAGCAGCTCCCCTTCATACTGTGCCCCCAGCAGTAACAGCTCCCCTTCATACTGTGCCCCCCAGCAGTAGCAGCTCCCCTTCATACGGTGCCCCCAGCAGTAACAGCTCCCCTTCATACTGTGCCCCCCAGCAGTAGCAGCTCCCCTTCATACTGTGCCCCCCCAGCAGTAACAGCTCCGCTTCATACGGTGCCCCCCAGTAGTAGCAGCTCCCCTTCATACTGTGCCCCCCCAGCAGTAGCAGCTCCCCTTCATACTGTGCCCCCCAGCAGTAGCAGCTCCCCTTCATACTGTGCCCCCCAGCAGTAACAGCTCCCCTTCATACTGTGCCCCCCAGTAGTAGCAGCTCCCCTTCATACTGTGCCCCCCAGCAGTAACAGCTCCCCTTCATACTGTGCCCCCCAGCAGTAGCAGCTCCCCTTCATTCTGTGCCCCCCAGCAGTGACAGCTCCCCTTCATACTGTGCCCCCCAGCAGTAACAGCTCCCCTTCATACTGTGCCCCCCAGTAGTAGCAGCTCCCTTTCATACTGTGCCCCCAGCAGTAGCAGCTCCCCTTCATACTGTGCCCCCCAGCAGTAGCAGCTCCCCTTCATACTGTGCCCCCAGCAGTAACAGCTCCCCTTCATACTGTGCCCCCCAGCAGTAGCAGCTCCCCTTCATACTGTGCCCCCAGCAGTAACAGCTCCCCTTCATACTGTGCCCCCCAGCAGTAACAGCTCCCCTTCATACGGTGCCCCCCAGCAGTAACAGCTCCCCTTCATACTGTGCCCCCCAGCAGTAACAGCTCCCCTTCATACTGTGCCCCACAGCAGTAGCAGCTTCCCTTCATACTGTGCCCCCCAGTAGTAGCAGCTCCCCTTCATACTGTGCCCCCCAGCAGTAGCAGCTCCCCTTCATACTGTGCCCCCAGTAGTAGCAGCTCCCCTTCATACTGTGCGCCCCAGCAGTAACAGCTTCCCTTCATACTGTGCCCCCCAGCAGTGACAGCTCCCCTTCATACTGTGCCCCCCCAGCAGTAGCAGCTCCCCTTCATACTGTGCCCCCCAGTAGTAGCAGCTCCCCTTCATACTGTGCCCCCCCAGCAGTAACAGCTCCCCTTCATACTGTGCCCCCCCAGCAGTAGCAGCTCCCCTTCATACTGTGCCCCCCAGTAGTAGCAGCTCCCCTTCATACTGTGCCCCCCAGCAGTAGCAGCTCCCCTTCATACTGTGCCCCCCAGTAGTAGCAGCTCCCCTTCATACTGTGCCCCCCCAGCAGTAGCAGCTCCCCTTCATACTGTGCCCCCCAGCAGTAGCAGCTCCCCTTCATACTGTGCCCCCCAGCAGTAAGAGCTCCCCTTCATACTCTGCCCCCCCAGCAGTAGCAGCTCCCCTTCATACTGTGCCCCCCAGTAGTAGCAGCTCCCCTTCATACTGTGCCCCCCAGCAGTAGCAGCTCCCCTTCATACTGTGCCCCCCAGTAGTAGCAGCTCCCCTTCATACTGTGCCCCCCCAGCAGTAGCAGCTCCCCTTCATACTGTGCCTCCCAGCAGTAACAGCTCCCTTTCATACTGTGCCCCCCAGCAGTAGCAGCTCCCCTTCATACTGTGCCCCCCAGCAGTAGCAGCTCCCCTTCATACTGTGCCCCCCAGCAGTAAGAGCTCCCCTTCATACTCTGCCCCCAGCAGTAGCAGCTCCCCTTCATACTGTGCCCCCCAGTAGTAGCAGCTCCCCTTCATACTGTGCGCCCCAGCAGTGACAGCTTCCCTTCATTCTGTGCCCCCCAGCAGTGACAGCTCCCCTTCATACTGTGCCCCCCTAGCAGTAGCAGCTCCCCTTCATACTGTGCCCCCCAGTAGTAGCAGCTCCCCTTCATACTGTGCGCCCCAGCAGTGACAGCTCCCCTTCATACTGTGCCCCCCAGTAGTAGCAGCTACCCTTCATACTGTGCCCCCAGCAGTAACAGCTCCCCTTTATACTGTGCCCCCAGCAGTGGCAGCTCCCCTTCATACTGTGCCCCCCAGCAGTGACAGCTCCCCTTCATACTGTGCCCCCCAGCAGTAACAGCTCCCCTTCATACTGTGCTCCCCCAGCAGTAGCAGCTCGCCTTCATACTGTTCCCCCCAGCAGTAACAGCTCCCCTTCATACTGTTCCCCCCAGCAGTAACTGCTCCGCTTCATACTGTGCCCCCCCAGTAGTAGAAGTTCCCCTTCATACTGTGCCCCCCAGCAGTGACAGCTCCCCTTCATACTGTGCCCCCCAGTAGTAGCAGCTTCCCTTCATACTGTGCCCCCCCAGCAGTAACTGCTTCCCTTCATACTGTGCCCCCCAGTAGTAGCAGCTCCCCTTCATACTGTGCCCCCCAGCAGTGACAGCTCCCCTTCATACTGTGCCCCCCAGCAGTAGCAGCTCCCCTTCATACTGTGCCCCCCAGTAGTAGCAGCTCCCCTTCATACTGTGCCCCCCAGCAGTAGCAGCTCCCCTTCATACTGTGCCACCCAGCAGTAACAGCTCCCCTTCATACTGTGCCCCCAGCAGTAGCAGCTCCCCTTCATACTGTGCCCCCCAGCAGTAGCAGCTCCCCTTCATACTGTGCCCCCCAGCAGTAGCAGCTCCCCTTCATACTGTGCCACCCAGCAGTAACAGCTCCCCTTCATACTGTGCCCCCAGCAGTAGCAGCTCCCCTTCATACTGTGCCACCCAGCAGTAACAGCTCCCCTTCATACTGTGCCCCCCAGTAGTAGCAGCTCCCCTTCATACTGTGCGCCCCAGCAGTAGCAGCTCCCCTTCATACTGTGCCCCCCAGCAGTAGCAGCTTCCCTTCATACTGTGCCCCCCAGTAGTAGAAGCTCCCCTTCATACTGTGCCCCCCAGCAGTAACAGCTCCCCTTCATACTGTCCCCCCAGCAGTAACAGCTCCCCTTCATACTGTCCCCCCAGCAGTAGCAGCCTCCCTTCATACTGTGCCCCCCAGTAGTAGCAGCTCCCCTTCATACTGTGCCCCCTGCAGTAACAGCTCCCCTTCATACTGTGCCACCCAGTAGTAATTGCTCCGCTTCATACTGTGCCCCCCAGCAGTAACAGCTCACCTTCATACTGTGCCCCCCAGCAGTGACAGCTCCCCTTCATACTGTGCCCCCCAGCAGTAACAGCTCCCCTTCATACTGTGCCCCCAGCAGTAACAGCTCCCCTTCATACTGTGCCCCCCAGCAGTAACAGCTCCCCTTCATACTGTGCCCCCAGCAGTAGCAGCTCCCCTTCATACTGTGCCCCCCAGCAGTAGCAGCTCCCCTTCATACTGTGCCCCCCAGCAGTAGCAGCTTCCCTTCATACTTTGCCCCCCAGTAGTAGCAGCTCCCCTTCATACTGTGCCCCCAGCAGTAACAGCTCCCCTTCATACTGTGCCCCCAGCAGTAGCAGCTCCCCTTCATACTGTGCCCCCCAGCAGTAGCAGCTCCCCTTCATACTGTGCCCCCCAGCAGTAAGAGCTCCCCTTCATACTGTGCCCCCCAGCAGTAGCAGCTCCCCTTCATACTGTGCCCCCCAGCAGTAGCAGCTCCCCTTCATACTGTGCCCCCCAGCAGTAGCAGCTCCCCTTCATACTGTGCCCCCCAGCAGTAAGAGCTCCCCTTCATACTGTGCCCCCCAGCAGTAACAGCTCCCCTTCATACTGTGCCCCCCAGCAGTAGCAGCTCCCCTTCATACTGTGCCCCCCCAGCAGTGACAGCTCTCCTTTATACTGTGCCCCCAGCAGTAGCAGCTCCCCTTCATACTGTGCCCCCAGCAGTAGCAGCTCCCCTTCATACTGTGCCCCCCAGCAGTAGCAGCTCCCCTTCATACTGTGCCCCCCAGCAGTAGCAGCTCCCCTTCATACTGTGCCCCCCAGCAGTAGCAGCTCCCCTTCATACTGTGCCCCCAGCAGTAACAGCTCCCCTTCATACTGTGCCCCCCCAGCAGTGACAGCTCCCCTTCATACTGTGCCCCCAGCAGGAACAGCTTCCCTTCATACTGTGCCCCCCAGCAGTAACAGCTCCCCTTCATACTGTGCCCCCCAGCAGTAGCAGCTCCCCTTCATACGGTGCCCCCCAGTAGTAGCAGCTCCCCTTCATACTGTCCCCCAGCAGTAACAGCTCCCCTTCATACTGTGCCCCCCAGCAGTAGCAGCTCCCCTTCATACGGTGCCCCCCAGTAGTAGCAGCTCCCCTTCATACTGTGCCCCCCAGCAGTAGCAGCTTCCCTTCATACTTTGCCCCCCAGTAGTAGCAGCTCCCCTTCATACGGTGCCCCCCAGCAGTAACAGCTCCCCTTCATACGGTGCCCCCCAGCAGTAACTGCTCCGCTTCATACTGTGCCCCCCAGCAGTAACTGCTTCCCTTCATACTGTGCCCCCAGCAGTAACAGCTCCCCTTCATACTGTGCCCCCCAGCAGTAGCAGCTTCCCTTCATACTGTGCCCCCCAGCAGTAACAGCTTCCCTTCATACTGTGCCCCCCAGCAGTAACTGCTCCGCTTCATACTGTGCCCCCCAGTAGTAGAAGCTCCCCTTCATACTGTCCCCCCAGCAGTAGCAGCCCCCCTTCATACTGTGCCCCCCAGTAGTAGCAGCTTCCCTTCATACTGTGCTCCCCCAGCAGTAGCAGCTTCCCTTCATACTGTGCCCCCCAGCAGTAGCAGCTCCCCTTCATACTGTGCTCCAGCAGTAGCAGCTTCCCTTCATACTGTGCCCCCCAGCAGTAACAGCTCCCCTTCATACTGTGCCCCCCAGTAGTAGCAGCTCCCCTTCATACTGTGCCACCCAGTAGTAGCAGCTCCCTTTATACTGTGCCCCCCAGCAGTAGCAGCTCTCCTTCATACTGTGCCCCCAGCAGTAACAGCTTCCCTTCATACTGTGCCCCCCAGCAGTAACTGCTCCGCTTCATACTGTGCCCCCAGCAGTAACAGCTCCCCTTCATACTGTGCCCCCCAGCAGTAGCAGCTCCCCTTCATACTGTGCCCCCCCAGTAGTAGAAGCTCCCCTTCATACTGTGCCCCCCAGTAGTAGCAGCTCCCCTTAATACTGTGCCCCCCAGCAGTAACAGCTCCCCTTCAGACTGTGCCCCCCAGCAGTAACTGCTTCCCTTCGTACTGTGCCCCCCAGTAGTAGCAGCTTCCCTTCATACTGTGCCCCCAAGCAGTGACAGCTTCCCTTCATACTGTGCCCCCCAGTAGTAGCAGCTCCCCTTCATACTGTGCCCCCAGCAGTAGCAGCTCCCCTTCATACTGTGCCCCCCCAGCAGTAACAGCTCCCCTTCATACTGTGCCCCCCAGCAGTAACAGCTCCCCTTCATACTGTGCCCCCCCAGCAGTAGCAGCTCCCCTTCATACTGTGCCCCCCAGCAGTAGCAGCTCCCCTTCATACTGTGCCCCCCAGCAGTAACAGCTCCCCTTCATACTGTGCCCCCCAGCAGTGACAGCTCCCCTTCATACTGTGCCCCCCAGCAGTAACAGCTCCCCTTCATACTGTGCCCCCCAGCAGTAACTGCTTCCCTTCATACTGTGCCCCCCAGTAGTAGCAGCTCCCCTTCATACTGTGCCCCCCGGCAGGAGCAGCTCCCCTTCATACTGTGCCCCCAGCAGTAGCAGCTCCCCTTCATACTGTGCCCCCCAGTAGTAGCAGCTCCCCTTCATACTGTGCCCCCCAGCAGTAGCAGCTCCCCTTCATACTGTGCCCCCCAGCAGTAGCAGCCTCCCTTCATACTGTGCCCCCCAGCAGTAACAGCTCCCCTTCATACTGTGCCCCCCAGCAGTGACAGCTCCCCTTCATACTGTGCCCCCCAGCAGTAGCAGCTCCCCTTCATACTGTGCCCCCCAGCAGAAGCAGCTCCCCTTCATACTGTGCCCCCCAGCAGTAGCAGCTCCCCTTCATACTGTGCCCCCCAGCAGTAGCAGCTCCCCTTCATACTGTGCCCCCCAGGAGTAACAGCTCCCCTTCATACTGTGCCCCCCAGCAGTAGCAGCTCCCCTTCATGCTGTGCCCCCAGCAGTAGCAGCTTTCCTTCATACTGTGCCCCCCAGCAGTAGCAGCTCCCCTTCATACTGTGCCCCCCAGCAGTAGCAGCTCCCCTTCATACTGTGCCCCCAGCAGTAGCAGCTCCCCTTCATACTGTGCCCCCCAGCAGAAGCAGCTCCCCTTCATACTGTGCCCCCCAGCAGTAGCAGCTCCCCTTCATACTGTGCCCCCCAGCAGTAGCAGCTTCCCTTCATACTGTGCCCCCCAGCAGTAGCAGCTCCCCTTCATACTGTGCCCCCCAGCAGTAACAGCTCCCCTTCATACTGTGCCCCCCAGCAGTAGCAGCTCGCCTTTATACTGTGCCCCCAGCAGTAGCAGCTCCCCTTCATACTGTGCCCCCCAGCAGTAGCAGCTCCCCTTCATACTGTGCCCCCCAGCAGTAGCAGCTCCCCTTCATACTGTGCCCCCAGCAGTAGCAACTCCCCTTCATACTGTGCCCCCCAGCAGTAGCAGCTCCCCTTCATACTGTGCCCCCCAGCAGTAACAGCTCCCCTTCATACTGTGCCCCCCAGCAGTAAGAGCTCCCCTTCATACTCTGCCCCCAGCAGTAGCAGCTTCCCTTCATACTGTGCCCCCCAGCAGTAACAGCTCCCCTTCATACTGTGCCCCCCAGCAGTAGCAGCTTCCCTTCATACTGTGCCCCCCAGTAGTAGCAGCTCCCCTTCATACTGTGCCCCCAGCAGTAACAGCTCCCCTTCATACTGTGCCCCCCAGCATTAGCAGCTTCCCTTCATACTGTGCCCCCAGCAGTAGCAGCTCCCCTTCATACTGTGCCCCCCAGCAGTAGCAGCTCCCCTTCATACTGTGCCCTTTGCAGTAGCAGCTCCCCTTCATACTGTGCGCCCCAGCAGTAACAGCTCCCCTTCATACAGTGCCCCCCAGCAGTAGCAGCTTCCCTTCATACTGTGCCCCCCAGCAGTAGCAGCTCCCCTTCATACTGTGCCCCCCAGCAGAAGCAGCTCCCCTTCATACTGTGCCCCCCAGCAGTAGCAGCTTCCCTTCATACTGTGCCCCCCCAGCAGTGACAGCTCCCCTTCATACTGTGCCTCCCAGCAGTAGCAGCTCCTCTTTATACTGTGCTCCAGCAGTAGCAGCTTCCCTTCATACTGTGCCCCCCAGCAGTAGCAGCTCCCCTTCATACTGTTCCCCCCAGCAGTAGCAGCTCCCCTTCATACTTTACCCCCAGCAGTAGCAGCTCCCCTTCATACTGTGCCCCCCAGCAGTAGCAGCTCCCCTTCATACTGTGCCCCCCAGCAGTAGCAGCCCCCCTTCATACTGTGCCCCCTGCAGTAGCAGCTCCCCTTCATACTGTGCCCCCCAGCAGTAGCAGCTCCCCTTCATACTGTGCCCCCCAGCAGAAGCAGCTCCCCTTCATACTGTGCCCCCTGCAGCAGCAGCTCCCTTTCATACTGTGCCCCCCAGCAGTAACAGCTTCCATTCATACTGTGCCCCCCAGCAGTAGCAACTCCCCTTCATCCTGTGCCCCCAGCAGTAACAGCTCCCCTTCATACTGTGCCCCCCAGCAGTAGCAGCTCCCCTTCATACTGTGCCCCCTGCAGTAGCAGTTCCCCTTCATACTGTGCCCCCAGCAGTAACAGCTCCCCTTCATACTGTGCCCCCCAGCAGTAGCCGCTCCCCTTCATACTGTGCCCCCCAGCAGAAGCAGCTCCCCTTCATACTGTGCCCCCCAGCAGTAGCAGCTCCCCTTCATACTGTCCCCCCCCAGCAGTAACAGCTCCCCTTCATACTGTGCCCCCCAGCAGTAGCAGCTTCCCTTCATACTGTGCCTCCCTAGCAGTAGCAACTCCCCTTCATACTGTACCCCCACCAGTAGCAGCTCCCCTTCATACTGTGCCCCCCAGCAGTAGCAGCTCCCCTTCATACTGTGCCCCCCAGCAGGAGCAGCTTCCATTCATACTGTGCCTCCCAGCAGTAGCAGCTCCCCTTCATACTGTGCTCCCAGCAGTAACAGCTCCCCTTCATACTGTGCCCCCCAGCAGTAGCAGCTCCCCTTCATACTGTGCCCCCCAGCAGGAGCAGCTTCCATTCATACTGTGCCCCCAGCAGTAGCAGCTCCCCTTCATACTGTGCCCCCCAGCAGTAACAGCTCCCCTTCATACTGTGCCCCCCAGCAGTAACAGCTCCCCTTCATACTGTGCCCCCCAGCAGTAGCAGCTCCCCTTCAAACTGTGCCCCCCAGCAGGAGCAGCTTCCATTCATACTGTGCCCCCCAGCAGTAGCAGCTCCCCTTCATACTGTGCCCCCCAGCAGTAGCAGCTCCCCTTCATACTGTGCCCCACAGCAGTAGCAGCTCCCCTTCATACTGTGCCCCACAGCAGTAGCAGCTCCCCTTCATACTGTGCCCCCCAGCAGTAACAGCTCCCCTTCATACTGTGCCCCCCAGCAGTAGGGGGTCTGGTTTTATACTGGGGAGCTGTCTGGCTATTTACAGGAGGGGCTGTGTATACGGGGGGCTGTCTGGCTATATACAGGGGGGTCAGGTTGGCTGTATACTAGGGGGCTGGCTGGCTGTATACCGGGGGGACTGGCTATATACTACACAGGCTGGCAGCCTATACACTGGGGGAGGGGGGGCTGGCTGGCTATATACTGGGGACTGTCTATATACTGGAATGCTCGCTGGCTATATACTGGGGAGCTGGCTGGCTAAATAGTGGAGGGCTGGCTGGCTATATACTGGGAGGCTGGCTGGCTATATACTGGGGGTACTGGCTATATACTACACAGGCTGGCAGCCTATATACTGGGGGAGGGGGGGCTGGCTGGCTATATACTGGGGGGGGCTGGCTATATACTGGAATGATGGCTGACTATATACTGGGGAGCTGGCTGGCTATTTAGTGGGGGGCTGGCTGGCTATATAGTGGGAGGCTGGCTGGCTATATAGTGGGAGGCTGGCTGGCTAAATACTGGGAGGCTGGCTGGCTATATACTGAGGGGCAGGTTGACTATATACTGGGGGGCTGGCTGGCTATATACTGGGATGCTGGCTATATACTGGGAGGCTGTCTGGCTATATACTGGAGGTTGTCTGGCTATATACTGAGCGGATGGCTGGCTATATACTGAGGGCATGGCTGGCTATATACTGGGGGGCTGGTTGGCTTTATACTGGGAGGCTGGCTATATACTGGGAGGCTGGCTGGCTACATGCTGGGGGGCTGGCTGGCTATATACTGGGAGGCTGGCTGGCTATATACTGGGGGCTGGCTGGCTATATACTGGGGGGCTGGCTATATACTGGGAGGCTGGCTGGCTATATACTGGGGGGCTGGCTGGCTATATAGTGGGGGGCTGTCTGGCTATACACTGGGGAGCTGGCTATATACTGGGGGTCTGGCTGGCTATAACTTAGGGGTTGGCTGGCTATATACGGGGGGGCTGGCTGGCTATACACTGGGGGGCTGGCTGGCTATATACTGAGGGGCTGGTTGACTATATACTGGGGGGCTGGCTATATACTGGGGAGCTGGCTGGCTATATACTGGGGGACTGGCTGGCTATATACTGGGAAGCTGGCTGGCTATATATGGGGGGGCTGGCTGGCTATATACTGGGGGGCTGGTTGGCTTTATACTGGGAGGATGGCTGGCTATATACTGAGGGGCTGGCTATATACTGAGGGGCTGGCTGGCTATATACTGGGGGGCTATATACTGGGAGGCTGGCCTGGCTATATACTGGGGGGCTGGCTGGCTATATATACTGGGGGGCTGGGTGGCTATACACTGGGGGGCTGGCTGGCTAAATACTGGAAGGCTGGCTGGCTATATACCGAGGGGCTGGTTGACTATATACTGGGGGGCTGGCTGGCTATATACTGGGAGGCTGGCTGGCTATATATGGGGGGGGCTGGCTATATACTGGGGGTCTGGCTGGCTATATACTGAGGGGCTGGCTGGCTATATACTGGGAGGCTGGCTGGCTATATATGGGGGGGGCTGGCTATATACTGGGGGTCTGGCTGGCTATATACTGGGGGTCTGGCTGGCTATATACTGAGGGGCTGGCTGGCTATATACTGGGGGTCTGGCTGGCTTTATACTGGGAGGATGGCTGGCTATATACAGAGGGGCTGGCAATATACTGAGGGGCTGGCTGGCTATATACTGGAGGGCTGGCTATATATGGGGCTATATATGGGGGGCTGGGTATATACTGTGTAAACATATTGTACGGTTCTCGCAGAATTATATTTTAAAATATGTGGGCTTATGGCTCTTCAAGCTCTCTTCTGTAATAGAAAAGAAAAGATATCCGTAGCTTACACTCTATGTGCTGGTGGTGCACGTCACGGACTCCGCACAGACCAAATCGGTAGGAACAATTTTCAAACAAGAGGTGAGGTCCAGCGTGCCACATCCAGAGAGATTGACAACTCTTGTGCTTTATTATCCCAGGTATAAAATCACTGTCGTAGTCACAACATGGTATGTCACAGGATACAAGAATCAGCCCACTCCGGCCAACGCGTTTCTAGTGTCATCCGACACTCTTAGTCATGACTAATACATGGGATTGCGTATCCATAATAAAGCACAAGAAATTTTAATATCTCTGGATGTGGCACCCTGGATCTCATCTCTGCTGTCCTTGCTGTGCTCTGCTCCTGAGCTATCTGCTGTCACTGCTGTGCTCTGCTCCTGAGCTATCTGCTGTCCCTGCTGTGCTCTGCTCCTGAGCTATCTGCTGTCACTGCTGTGCTCTGCTCCTGAGCTATCTGCTGTCCCTGCTGTGCTCTGCTCCTGAGCTATCTGCTGTCCCTGCTGTGACCGGCGCCTGAGCTCTCTGCTGTCACTGCTGTGCTCTGCTCCTGAGCTATCTGCTGTCACTGCTGTGCTCTACTCCTGAGCTATCTGCTGTCCCTGCTGTGCTCTGCTCCTGAGCTCTCTGCTGTCACTGCTGTGCTCTGCTCCTGAGCTATCTGCTGTCCCTGCTGTGCTCTGCTCCTGAGCTATCTGCTGTCACTGCTGTGCTCTGCTCCAGAGCTATCTGCTGTCCCTGCTGTGCTCTGCTCCTGAGCTATCTGCTGTCACTGCTGTGCTCTGCTCCTGAGCTATCTGCTGTCCCTGCTGTGCTCTGCTCCTGAGCTATCTGCTGTCACTGCTGTGCTCTGCTCCTGAGCTATCTGCTGTCCCTGCTGTGCTCTGCTCCTGAGCTATCTGCTGTCACTGCTGTGCTCTGCTCCTGAGCTATCTGCTGTCACTGCTGTGCTCTGCTCCTGAGCTATCTGCTGTCCCTGCTGTGCTCTGCTCCTGAGCTATCTGCTGTCACTGCTGTGCTCTGCTCCTGAGCTATCTGCTGTCACTGCTGTGCTCTGCTCCTGAGCTATCTGCTGTCCCTGCTGTGCTCTGCTCCTGAGCTATCTGCTGTCACTGCTGTGCTCTGCTCCTGAGCTCTCTGCTGTCACTGCTGTGCTCTGCTCCTGAGCTCTCTGCTGTCACTGCTGTGCTCTGCTCCTGAGCTCTCTGCTGTCCCTGCTGTGCTCTGCTCCTGAGCTCTTTGCTGTCCCTGCTGTGCTCTGCTCCTGAGCTTTCTGCTGTGCTCTGCTCCTGAACTCTCTGCTGTCTCTGCCATGCTCTGCTCCTGAGCTCTCTGCTGTCCCTGCCATGCTCTGCTCCTGAGCTATCTGCTGTCACTGCTGTGCTCTGCTCCTGAGCTATCTGCTGTCACTGCTGTGCTCTGCTCCTGAGCTATCTGCTGTCACTGCTGTGCTCTGCTCCTGAGCTATCTGCTGTCCCTGCTGTGCTCTGCTCCTGAGCTATCTGCTGTCACTGCTGTGCTCTGCTCCTGAGCTATCTGCTGTCACTGCTGTGCTCTGCTCCTGAGCTATCTGCTGTCCCTGCTGTGCTCTGCTCCTGAGCTATCTGCTGTCACTGCTGTGCTCTGCTCCTGAGCTCTCTGCTGTCACTGCTGTGCTCTGCTCCTGAGCTCTCTGCTGTCACTGCTGTGCTCTGCTCCTGAGCTCTCTGCTGTCCCTGCTGTGCTCTGCTCCTGAGCTCTTTGCTGTCCCTGCTGTGCTCTGCTCCTGAGCTTTCTGCTGTGCTCTGCTCCTGAACTCTCTGCTGTCTCTGCCATGCTCTGCTCCTGAGCTCTCTGCTGTCCCTGCCATGCTCTGCTCCTGAGCTATCTGCTGTCACTGCTGTGCTCTGCTCCTGAGCTCTCTGCTGTCCCTGCCATGCTCTGCTCCTGAGCTATCTGCTGTCACTGCTGTGCTCTGCTCCTGAGCTATCTGCTGTCCCTGCTGTGCTCTGCTCCTGAGCTATCTGCTGTCACTGCTGTGCTCTGCTCCTGAGCTCTCTGCTGTCACTGCTGTGCTCTGCTCCTGAGCTCTCTGCTGTCACTGCTGTGCTCTGCTCCTGAGCTCTCTGCTGTCCCTGCTGTGCTCTGCTCCTGAGCTCTTTGCTGTCCCTGCTGTGCTCTGCTCCTGAGCTTTCTGCTGTGCTCTGCTCCTGAACTCTCTGCTGTCTCTGCCATGCTCTGCTCCTGAGCTCTCTGCTGTCCCTGCCATGCTCTGCTCCTGAGCTATCTGCTGTCACTGCTGTGCTCTGCTCCTGAGCTCTCTTCTGTCCCTGCTGTGCACTGCTCCTGAGCTCTTGCTGTCCCTGCTGTGTTCTGCTCCTGAGCTCTCTGCTGTCCCTGCTGTGCACTGCTCCTGAGCTCTTGCTGTCCCTGCTGTGTTCTGCTCCTGAGCTCTCTTATTCCACAGATTCACAGATCTTACAGCAAAGAAACCTTTTCACCACTGGATGTTAAACCTTGATTTCTCCAGTTGGAGACAGCGCCCCCTTGTTTTTTTATGTAATTTCACCTGGAACTTCCCACCATATTTTTTCATATGGCCCATTTATAAATTTATATAAATGAATCATGTCCCCCTTTAGTCGTCTCTTTTCTTTTAAAAATTAAAGGTATGATTTTATCTTATCTGTTATAAGAGGTGTCGTGGTGCACTCAGTTTAAACCCTGCGCGCACCTAGACGTATTAGTACGTCCCTGCGGAAAGATACTTCCTGCATTGGGACGTTCTATTACGTCCCGCTTCTGGCACTGGTTCACGAATGGAGCTGGCACTAGAAGCAGCGGCTGTCTCTAACGCACTCTAACGCTCCCGATCAGAGCCGGCTCAGATTTTCAAGTGTTATCCCCTATGGATTGGATCCCCCAGGCCGCTAACCGGGGGATCCGATCCTCTACTGGGCAGCCTAGAGGTCAACCGAGTGCCCCGAGGTCTGCTGACTGACTGTAAACTGTCTGCGCATGCGTCTGCATGCCAGACAATTTACACTTCTCTACAATGAATTAGTATTGTAGAGCAGTGTATTGAACCTGAACCAGTGATCAGAGCATCACTCGTTCAAGTTTGTATACGTAAAAAAAGGCTTAAAAAAAGTACAGTTTAAACATATATATATCTAAATTAAAAAGTTGTGCTTTTGAAAAGATGGTGATGCTAAATTGAACAAGATTTTCTCCAAATTAGTTTTTATTCAGTAAAATTGAATAAAATACACAAACCCCCCACATATATTTAGTATCCCTGCGTCTGTGACAATCTGCATAATAAAACAGAATCATTCCTGAACCCAGCCCTTAAAAAAACCACAAAAAAACGCTCCGAAAAAAACCATATATACTTGAGTATAAGCCTAGTTTTTCTGAACAAAATTTGTTCTCAAAAACCCTAACTCGGCTTATACTCGAGTCAAGAAAAAAAAATTAGTCAAAACTCACCTTTCCGACATCACACGTAGGTCCTATGCTTGATATGATGCTCCGGTGCCGCCGCGGGTCCTTCGGATCCTCTTCAGGTTTTTCCACTCCCCTCGGAAGAATCCGAAGAGGACCGACGGAACCGAGGCAGCATCGGAGACAGACTGGGCAGGCTATATACTACAGGGGCTGGGCAGGCTGTATACTACAGGGGCTGGGCAGGCTGTATACTACAGGGGCTGGGCAGGCTGTATACTACAGGGGCTGGGCAGGCTGTATACTACAGGGGCTGGGCAGGCTATATACTACAGGGGCTGGGCAGGCTGTATACTACAGGGGCTGGGCAGGCTGTATACTACAGGGGCTGGGCAGGCTGTATACTACAGGGGCTGGGCAGGCTGTATACTACAGGGGCTAGGCAGGCTATATACTACAGGGGCTGGGCAGGCTGTATACTACAGGGGCTGGGCAGGCTGTATACTACAGGGGCTGGGCAGGATGTATGCTACAGGGGCTGGGCAGGCTGTATGCTACAGGGGGCTGGGCAGGCTGTATACTACAGGGGCTGGGCAGGCTGTATACTACAGGGGCTGGGCAGGCTGTATACTACAGGGGCTGGGCAGGCTGTATACTACAGGGGCTAGGCAGGCTATATACTACAGGGGCTGGGCAGGCTGTATACTACAGGGGCTGGGCAGGCTGTATGTTACAGGGGCTGGGCAGGCTGTATACTACAGGGGCTGGGCAGGATGTATGCTACAGGGGCTGGGCAGGCTGTATACTACAGGGGCTGGGCAGGCTGTATACTACAGGGGCTGGGCAGGCTGTATGCTACAGGGGCTGGGCAGGCTGCATGCTGCAGGGGCCGGGCAGGCTATATACTACAGGGGCTGGGCAGGCTGTATACTACAGGGGCTGGGCAGGCTGTATGCTACAGGGGCTGGGCAGGCTGTATGCTACAGGGGCTGGGCAGGCTGTACGCTACAGGGGCTGGGCAGGCTGTACGCTACAGGGGCTGGGCAGGCTGTACGCTACAGGGGCTGGGCAGGCTGTATGCTACAGAGGGCTGGCAGACTGTATACTACAGGGGCTGGGCAGGCTGTATACTACAGGGGCTGGGCAGACTGTATACTACAGGGGCTGGGCAGGCTGTATGCTACAGGGGCTGGGCAGGCTGTATGTTACAGGGGCTGGGCAGGCTGTATACTACAGGGGCTGGGCAGGCTGTATACTACAGGGGCTGGGCAGGCTGTATGCTCCAGGGGCTGGGCAGGCTGTATGCTCCAGGGGCTGGGCAGGCTGTATGCTCCAGGGGCTGGGCAGGCTGTATGCTACAGGGGCTGGGCAGGCTGTATACTACAGGGGCTGGGCAGGCTGTATACTACAGGGGCTGGGCAGGCTGTATGCTACAGGGGCTGGGCAGGCTGTATACTACAGGGGCTGGGCAGGCTATATACTACAGGGGCTGGGGAGGCTGTATACTACAGGGCCTGGGCAGGCTGTATACTACAGGGGCTGGGCAGGCTGTATACTACAGGGGGCTGGCAGGCTGTATACTACAGGGGGCTGGCAGGCTGTATACTACAGGGGGCTGGCAGGCTGTATACTACAGGGGCTGGGCAGGCTGTATACTACAGGGGGCTGGCAGGCTGTATACTACAGGGGCTGGGCAGGCTGTATGCTACAGGGGCTGGGCAGGCTGTATGCTACAGGGGCTGGGCAGGCTGTATACTACAGGGGCTGGGCAGGCTGTATACTACAGGGGCTGGGCAGGCTGTATACTACAGGGGCTGGGCAGGCTGTATAGTACAGGGGCTGGGCAGGCTGTATAGTACAGGGGCTGGGCAGGCTGTATACTACAGGGGCTGGGCAGGCTGTATACTACATGGGCTGGCAGGCTGTATACTACAGGGGGCTGGCAGGCTGTATACTACAGGGGCTGGGCAGGCTGTATACTACAGGGGCTGGGCAGGCTGTATACTACATGGGCTGGCAGGCTGTATACTACAGGGGGCTGGCAGGCTGTATACTACAGGGGCTGGGCAGGCTGTATACTACAGGGGGCTGGCAGGCTATACACTACAGGGGTCTTGCAGACTATATACTGGGAGGCGGTGACCAATGCATTTCCCACCCTCGGCTTATACTAGAATCAATAGGTTTTACCAGTTTTTTGTGTTGAAATTATGGGTCTCAGCTTATACTCGGGTCGGCTTATACTCGAGTATATATGGGGTAATTTTTAATTCATACCCTTTAAAAAATGCTCTAAAAAGTGATTTAAAAATGTTACACGCTCCAAAGACCTTTACAAAGGACAACGCTTCTTGCACAAAATAAGCCCTTAACCAGATTTGTCATCGGTAAAATTTCAGTTATGCATATGAAAAAATGGTGATGTTAAAATTAACAATATTTTTGCCAAATTACTTTCTATTAAGTACAATTGGGAAAAATATTTAAAAAATCTATGAAAATGAGGAATTTTTGTAATCGTGGCAACCCATAGAATAAAAATAGTATAAGGTATGGTAAATAGTCTTGTTATTATTTAGGCCTCTCACAGCCATTCGAAAGTTGAGCAGGTCTTTCTAAATACATGTTTTGGTGATCCTCCAAAAAATGTGAAAAATGGCCGCCAAATTCTGAGCCTCATAACATTCTAGTAAAATATGTGGAATCTTAAAAAGCCATGGCAACATAAAGCAGACATTTGGGAAATGTAAGTTATGAATTTATTTGGGTGCTATGACTATCTGCTTCAAAAGTAGAGAATTAAGAACTTTGAAAATAAAGAATGTTTTAAAATTTTTGCCAAATTTCCGTATTTTCATAACTAGACACCAGAGATATCATCCAAATTCTTAAACTAATTTGAAGTACAATGTGTCACGAGGAAATATTTTCCAAAATCCCCGGGATATCTTATATTCTTCCAAAGCTATAAGCACTTATAGTGACACAGGGCAGATTTGAAAAATGGGGCCGCATCCTAAAGGCCAAAATAGGCCGAGTCCTGACGGGGTTAAGGGCGTGCGCCACAATCATGTTGGACTTCTGACATAAATGCGCACCAGAGCTCCCCTTTAGTTGTGCAGTTTTATGTACATGGCGATTGCTTCAGTATGTTTCTTACTATTACTTACTGAATACAGGCGGTCCCCTACTTAAAGACACCCGACTTACAGACGACCCCTAGACAGACCCCTCTGCCCAATGTGACCTTTGGTGAAGCGCTCTAGATGCTTTACCATAGTCCCAGGCTGCAATGATCAGCTGTAAGGTGTCTGTAATGAAGCTTTATTGATAATCCATGGTCCAAACAAAGCAAAAAGTTTTGAAACTCCAATTGTCACTTGGGAAAAATTTGTCCGGACCTACAATTATAAAATATACAGTTTCGACTTGCATACAAATTCAACTTAAGAACAAACCTATGGACCCTATCTTGTACGTAACCCGGGGACTGCCTGTACTAGTGTATGTACATATGTGAATAACATTTCCTGTTTTTACCTGTATTACTACGTCTCACCACTAGATGGTAGACTTCTCTCAGATATTCACACACTATAGTATTAAACCCTGTGCAAGAGTGGGGGGATCTCACTGGTGATTACTGGGGAAAATGTATATAACTACAAAAAAAACCCCCAGTGTTTGTTACAGTGTGATTGGTTTAATAAAAAAGAGCTTTTAAGATGTGCTAATTAGCCTAAAGAGGCTGAGGCTTACATTATCTGAGCCTGTGATGTCACTCGGCTCCCTGAAAATTACACGCATGCGGGTCAGAATCTTCCTTCTCTGCATGCAGTAAGGGCAGGATGAGGAAGGCCTCCAGGTTTAGAGCAGTCAAGTAAAAGGACAGCGGCGCTGAGAGAGGCACATATTACGCCTCAGGCCCTCATACTAATTAGCATAAAAAATAATAAAAATTTTATTCAGTCGGTTCAAGGATATAACGGAAACACATCCACATAGAAGAAATAAAAGAACAAATGTTTTGCATTCATTTATGAAAAAAAATGGTTACTTGGTGAATATTTGGAAAAATTCACGATTTGGGCAAAATTCGAAATTTTCTACTTATGTTTCATAGTTTATATGGTTGAAAAAAGACATTTGTCCATCAAGTTCAACCAAGGAAGGGAAGGGATTGGATGAGGAAGGGATTTAGGGGAAACAATTCTATATAAAATTCTATGTTTAAAAAGGCATCTAGACCCTTCTTGAAGCTCTCTGCTGTCCCTGCTGTGACCAGCGCCTGAGGCAGGCTATTCCACAGAGTGACAGTTCTCATAGTAAAAAAGCCCTGTCGCCGCTGGTGATTAAACCTTGTTTCCTCCAGGCGGAGACAGTGCCCCCTCGTCTTTTGACCTGATTTAATCTGAAACAACTTACCACCATATTTTTTGTATGGACCATTCATATATTATATAAATTAATCATGTCCCTCGTAGTCGTCTCTTTTCCAGACTAAATAAATCCAGTTGTTTTAATCTCTCCTCATAACTAAGACCCTCCATAGCCCTTATCATTTTTGTGGCTCTATGTTGTCCCCTCTCCAGCTCCAGGGCATCCTTTTTATGGACCGGTGCCCAGAACTGGACGGCATATTCCTTTTTCCGACAAATAATCATTACACCGGAAAAACTTGATAACTAACATTTACGGCGTCTGCTTTATGATGAGATGGTTTTTTTAATGCGTCCTCTCATGTTTGTAGAACGTTAGAACTTTAGGAGCAATTTTTCATTTTTTCTTTCAAAATGCAAAATCAGACTTTTGAGGGACCTGTTCAGCTTTCAAGTCACTTTGAGAGGCCTAAATAATAGTAAAACTCAATAAATGTACTCATTTTAGAAACTACACCCCCCTCAACATATGCAAAATAACTTTTATGAAGTTAGTTTAATTGTTTTGCAGGGGCTAAAACAAAATCGGGTACAATTTTGAAATTGAAATTTGGCTAAAAGAATGTGTTTTTTTTTTGTTTTTTTAAATTACACATTCTCAGTGGATAAAATACCAAAACGTTCCAGAAAGTTTGATAGCCAATGTCTCCCAAGTGCCAACACCCCATGTGGTGGTAACTGGCTGTATGGGCACACGCCAGGGCATTGAAGGGAAGCTGCGTCATTCAGAGCAGATTTGCACTTTTTTTTAAGGCTATAGAACAGTGGTGGCGAACCTATGGCACAGGTACCATAGGTGGCACTCGGAGCCCTCTCTGTGGGCACCTGCGCCATCACCCCAGAATGGAGTTTACCAGACAGAGCTCAAAGAACGCTGGCCCAACAATTCTTCCTGTATTCTGGGACCCTGGAGAGAAGCTGCAATTGCCCAAATTTGCCCTCCTCCCTTCAACTGCGTTTGTGTCCTCAGCAATAAATCACTGCCTAAATTGCTGTGCTGGCACTTTGCCATAAATAAGTGGCTTTTGGTTGAAGTTTGGGCACTCGTGATCTAAAAGGTTCCCCATCACTGCTATAGAATCTTTATAATAATAATAATAATGTTATTATTTTATTTTGCCAATTCGGACATATAAGGGCTTATTTTCTGCTAGATTAGTTTCCCTTTATAAATACTTTATTTTAGTGGGTCTTTAGCTTATTGATGAAATTTTATTACCACATATACCCAAGTATATGCATTTTTGCATAATTTTTTGGGTTGTTCATCGTATCATAAAAATAATATGTTATCTTTATTCTGTGGATCACTACGATCATGGTGCTACTTCATGCATATCATTTTGTTATATAGTTGTGCAATTTTGCTGTAGAAAAACTAATATAGAGAAAATATCATTTGTTTTAGTGTCGCCATCTTTTGGAGGCATAACTTTTGTATTTTTAATTTTTTTTAAACTTTTGAGTTTGAACACGTGATCCTCTGAATCCTCAAGCTCTCATTGAGCAAATTATGTTATGTAGGCTGCACGTGATTAAAGGGGTATTTCCACGAAGACAAGATTCTTAAATATACTCAAGATAACAAAATATCACATTCTCTAATTCATCAACAAACAATTTATTAACAAAAATTCAGCATTTCACAAATCTAATTCCAACCTGTCTCTATCAGTCTTGGTGTACACAATTTCGGTTGCCCCTGGTTCCAACCGTGAATCTTCCAACTTAAGGTCAGAGAGGACACATTGGGGCAGATTTACTTCCCAGTCCCTGCGCGATCCCCGAGCTGCGTTCCCCGACGAGAATGCACAGCTGCCGTGATTCACTAAGATCGTGCACCCGATTTCCTGCATGT
The DNA here is from genome assembly GCF_040894005.1 of Engystomops pustulosus. Lineage (NCBI taxonomy): Eukaryota > Metazoa > Chordata > Amphibia > Anura > Leptodactylidae > Engystomops > Engystomops pustulosus. The sequence goes on from NC_092421.1 coordinate 85,781,601, forward strand.
GTCGCTTCCCCGATCAGCTCCGCCGGAGTTCACCATCTTCCTCCCGTTGTATGTAAGTGCTTGGTTTGCGACACAATTTAAATGTTAAATCCTGCGGTTTGTCCGAATCCGTCGGATCTACCGACGGCCCAGCCCCCGTCCAGCACAATCCATGAAAAGTCGGGAAACCCGATGGAAATGTGGGACCCTTAGGCTACATTCACACTACAGTATGGGGGACGTATATGCGGCTGATATACGTCCCCCATACACTTCTATGGGCTCACAGCCCTGTACGGGAGCGGTACGGTGCAGCACACGTGCGGCTCCTTAACGCTCCGTAGCCCGGGGAAAGATAGGACATGTCCTATCTTTCCCCGTATTACAGCTCCTCCTCTCTCCGTGCTGCCGTGAGCCCGCCGTGCTACGGTGCGGCGGGCTCACGACAATGGGAATGTAGCCTTAGTAAATAAACTCCATTGTTCTCCTGTCTGTTGCTGCACTGAGCTCCTCTCTGCCTCCAGCCCCCACCCTTGCATTCCAAGACAAGCTCACACACACACAGTAAAGCTACAGACAGATAAGGTCTTTATCCGGGGAGGGGGAGGGAGGCACATCAGATCTGACAGTGTGTGTAGAGCAAAAATGTTGCAGTGCTGAGAATGTCATATACATCTCATGGATCTCATCATCTCTGATCTGTCTCGTCTCTCTTTCTATGTGTCAGATACTAGTACAATGTTCAGAAGCTAAATGAAAGTGTAGATAAACCCTGCACCCTGATAATCTAAGCACATTGTCAGAACACAACATCTCATAGCACACAGGAATCATGTAGTGTCTGCTAACAGAGTTCTGCCCACATTTTCTACCTGGAAAAGGACTCGATTTCACGCCACGGTCGGAGAAATCTCCGGTTGTGGATGCTACAGGGGGGTGTATGGGCAGCTTCTGGCACCTGCTCCGTCTGCAGGAAGCGGGATATAATAGTGGGGCAGGGGTTAGGAGCTTATCTTGGCGTGTGCTGTACTATTACGTCCCGCGTCGGGAAGGGGTTAAAGGGAATCCATGTGGGTGTGTATCTGAGGCTAGGGAACGATTTGGCAAGCTCTGAGCAGCGCTGTGTAATATGTAGGCGCTATATAAATAAAGAATTATTATTAAGGAACAGATTTTTTTACAAAGAGGATGAATTGTAGGTGTCAGGTCCTTTAAGCGAATTATTGTAGCTAAAACATAAGTTCCTGAACACTGTTTCGGTCAAGGCAGCCCCATCCCACAAGCTCAGAATATGGTTATTCATCCAATCACCGTCTATATCTCACTCTACATTATTCGAAACCAGACAAATCTTTGCATTTGTTGATTCTTTTTACTTTAAGTGGCCGTAATGCCAAGACCTTCATGATGTTTCTCCATGTTATTTTATTGTAAATATACAGTCATGTCCATTAAATATCTACTGTATTCCTAAAACATTACTTTGGCCATGAGACGTCTTCTGGAGTGTCGACTATCATTACATCGCCCTACGATGATATCAAACAGATCTTTTGATTGGCGGGAGCGTTGATGTAAAACAGACTGGATGTGAGCATGAAACATCACATGCAGACATCAATGGGAGCCTGAAACAGAATTCAGAGAGAATATATATATATGTGTATATATGTGCAGATTAAATTAGAGATATGAGATTTAACTTGGGAAATTAAGTGTCAAATAATAAGAACTTAACTATGTCATGTTTTAACACTGCAGTCCCAGAGTTCTCCTATATAATTCTTTTTGTGCATTTGTCTCCACCTCCATTCCATATAAGATGTTAATAAGTCTCTGCTTTTTTTCAATGTCTCTTATAGCAATGAACCATCCAGTGTTGCCAGACCTTTGATAATCTTTGTTTTGAAGTTGGTGAGCATAGAAAATGTTGTTTTTTATTGTGTCACTAATACATTGGGGCACATTTACCTACCCGGCCGTTCACGAAATACAGAGTGTCCGACTCCAATGAACTCTGCCGCGATTCACTAAGATTGGTCGCCCGATATCCTGCATGTGTCGCTTCCCCGCTCAGGTCCCCGGAGTTCACCTTCTTCCTGGTGCAAGTAAGTGCATTGTCCGTGTATAATGCGCTGTGCGGGGAGTCACTAAGATCCTGCGCCCGATATCCTGCATGTGTCGCTTCCCCGCTCAGGTCCCTGGAGTTCACCTTCTTCTTCCTGGTGCATGTAAGTGCATTGTCCGTGTATAATGCGCTGTGCAGGGAGTCACTAAGATCCTGCACCCGATATCCTGCATGTGTCGCTTCCCCGCTCAGGTCCCTGGAGTTCACCTTCTTCTTCCTGGTGCATGTAAGTGCATTGTCCGTGTATAATGCGCTGTGCAGGGAGTCACTAAGATCCTGCACCCGATATCCTGCATGTGTCGCTTCCCCGCTCAGGTCCCTGGAGTTCACCTTCTTCTTCCTGGTGCATGTAAGTGCATTGTCCGTGTATAATGCGCTGTGCGGGGAGTCACTAAGATCCTGCGCCCGATATCCTGCATGTGTCGCTTCCCCGCTCAGGTCCCTGGAGTTCACCTTCTTCTTCCTGGTGCATGTAAGTGCATTGTCCGTGTATAATGTGCTGTGCGGGGAGTCACTAAGATCGTGCCCCGATATCCTGCATGTGTCGCTTCCCCGCTCAGGTCCCTGGAGTTCACCTTCTTCTTCCTGGTGCATGTAAGTGCATTGTCCGTGTATAATGCGCTGTGCGGGGAGTCACTAAGATCGTGAGCCCGATATCCTGCATGTGTCGCTTCCACGCTCAGGTCCCCGGAGTTCACCTTCTTCTTCCTGGTGCATGTAAGTGCATTGTCCGTGTATAATGTGCTGTGCGGGGAGTCACTAAGGTCCTGCGCCCGATATCCTGCATGTGACGCTTCCCCGCTCAGGTCCCCGGAGTTCACCTTCTTCTTCCTGGTGCATGTAAGTGCATTGTCCATGTATAATGTGCTGTGCGGGGAGTCACTAAGATCGTGCACCTGATATCCTGCATGTGTCGCTTCCCCGCTCAGGTCCCTGGAGTTCACCTTCTTCTTCCCGGTGCATGTAAGTGCATTGTCCGTGTATAATGCGCTGTGCGGGGAGTCACTAAGATCCTGCGCCCGATATCCTGCATGTATCGCTTCCCCGCTCAGGTCCCCGGAGTTCACCTTCTTCTTCCTGGTGCATGTAAGTGCATTGTCCATGTATAATGCGCTGTGCGGGGAGTCACTAAGATCGTGCGCCTGATATCCTGAATGTGTCGCTTCCCCGCTCAGGTCCCCGGAGTTCACCTTCTTCTTCCTGGTGCATGTAAGTGCATTGTCTGTGTATAATGTGCTGTGCGAGGAGTCACTAAGATCCTGCACCTGATATCCTGCATGTGTCGCTTCCCCGCTCAGGTCCCTGGAGTTCACCTTCTTCTTCCTGGTGCATGTAAGTGCATTGTCCGTGTATAATGCGCTGTGCGGGGAGTCACTAAGATCGTGAGCCCGATATCCTGCATGTGTCGCTTCCCCGCTCAGGTCCCTGGAGTTCACCTTCTTCTTCCTGGTGCATGTAAGTGCATTGTCCGTGTATAATGCGCTGTGCGGGGAGTCACTAAGATCCTGCGTCCGATATCCTGCATGTGTCGCTTCCCCGATCAGGTCCCCGGAGTTCACCTTCTTCTTCCTGGTGCATGTAAGTGCATTGTCCATGTATAATGCGCTGTGCGGGGAGTCAGTAAGATCGTGAGCCCGATATCCTGCATGTGTCGCTTCCCCGCTCAGGTCCCCGGACTTCACCTTCTTCTTCCTGGTGCATGTAAGTGCATTGTCCGTGTATAATACGCTGTGCGGGGAGTCACTAAGATCGTGCGCCTGATATCCTGAATGTGTCGCTTTCCCGCTCAGGTCCCTGGAGTTCACCTTCTTCCTGGTGCATGTAAGTGCATTGTCCGTGTATAATGCGCTGTGCGGGGAGTCACTAAGATCCTGCACCTGATATCCTGCATGTGTCGCTTCCCCGCTCAGGTCCCCGGAGTTCACCTTCTTCTTCCTGGTGCATGTAAGTGCATTGTCCGTGTATAATACGCTGTGCGGGGAGTCACTAAGATCCTGCGCCTGATATCCTGAATGTGTCGCTTTCCCGCTCAGGTCCCTGGAGTTCACCTTCTTCTTCCTGGTGCATGTAAGTGCATTGTCTGCGTATAATGCGCTGTGCGGGGAGTCACTAAGATCCTGCGCCCGATATCCTGCATGTGTCGCTTCCCCGCTCAGGTCCCCGGAGTTCACCTTCTTCCTGGTGCATGTAAGTGCATTGTCCGTGTATAATGCGCTGTGCGGGGAGTCACTAAGATCATGCACCTGATATCCTGCATGTGTCACTTCCCCGCTCAGGTCCCCGGAGTTCACCTTCTTCTTCCTGGTGCATGTAAGTGCATTGTCCATGTATAATGCGCTGTGCGGGGAGTCACTAAGATCGTGCGCCTGATATCCTGCATATGTCGCTTCCCCGCTCAGGTCCCCGGAGTTCACCTTCTTCTTCCTGGTGCATGTAAGTGCATTGTCCGTGTATAATGCGCTGTGCGGGGAGTCACTAAGATCATGCACCTGATATCCTGCATGTGTCGCTTCCCCGCTCAGGTCCCTGGAGTTCACCTTCTTCTTCCTGGTGCATGTAAGTGCATTGTCCGTGTATAATGCACTGTGCGGGGAGTCACTAAGATCGTGCACCCGATATCCTGCATGTGTCACTTCCCCGCTCAGGTCCCCGGAGTTCACCTTCTTCTTCCTGGTGCATGTAAGTGCATTGTCCGTGTATAATGCGCTGTGCGGGGAGTCACTAAGATCATGCGCCCGATATCCTGCATGTGTCACTTCCCCGCTCAGGTCCCCGGAGTTCACCTTCTTCTTCCTGGTGCATGTAAGTGCATTGTCTGTGTATAATGCGCTGTGCGGGGAGTCACTAAGATCCTGCGCCCGATATCCTGCATGTGTCGCTTCCCCGCTCAGGTCCCCGGAGTTCACCTTCTTCTTCCCGGTGCATGTAAGTGCATTGTCTGCGTATAATGCGCTGTGCGGGGAGTCACTAAGATCCTGCGCCCGATATCCTGCATGTGTCGCTTCCCCGCTCAGGTCCCCGGAGTTAACCTTCTTCTTCCTGGTGCATGTAAGTGCATTGTCTGCGTATAATGCGCTGTGCGGGGAGTCACTAAGATCCTGCGCCCGATATCCTGCATGTGTCGCTTCCCCGCTCAGGTCCCCGGAGTTAACCTTCTTCTTCCTGGTGCATGTAAGTGCATTGTCCGTGTATAATGCACTGTGCGTGGAGTCACTAAGATCCTGCCCCCGATATCCTGCATGTGTCGCTTCCCTGCTCAGGTCAGATGGAGTTCACCTTCTTCTTCCTGGTGCATGTAAGTGCATTTTTTGCGACACAATTTGAATATTAAATCCCAGGCGCGGATTGTCCCGTCCCTCCCCGATTTGTGTCGCATGAAAGCCAGTGCCAATGCACCAAAATCCGATCAAATGCAATCTTTTATTAAATATATATATATTGATATCATTAGTGTATAGGGATGTACTATATAGGTTCCAGCGCACCATTGTACTGAGAAGCCGCTCTCACTGGAACGACACAGCCCGTACATGGTTCCAATTGTTGGATCAAACATTGATAGCCAAGAATATTATACACATCAGATAGAAGTCAGGCAATGATTCAACCATCGAACAACAATTGTAAGCAATAGATTTGATGTAAAGAGGAGACATTTTATTGCCATTACAGTCACTTACTTGTTTGACACTGAAGCGCAAGCTTTTGTCTGGCTGTTTTACCACATCCTACTTCTTGTAAGTCATGGTTCCGCTAAAATGATCTTTTATAAATACATTTTACCCCACAAACTATTACTACATTACTCTGCATATCCAGGTCCATTTACATCAACTTTAGCTGATTGTAGTCATTGTCTGTCCAAGTCATAATACATTTATTGTACCATATGTTGGGTAACTAAGCAATTTAGGGATTTAAAAAAAAAATTTTTTCTACACTTACAAAGTTACATTTTTATATACCTGTGTAGAACTGTGAAGCCAAGATTTAAAGAATTGAATATGTGATTTTGCTTTGATAGTGTTCCCTCTATGGTAAAAGTAGTAATTTTGTTTTATTTTACCAATTATGTTTATACCAGATTTATAAATGTTTTGATATTTTTTTTATTTTTTATGAATTTTCCAAAATTAAAATAATTTACGTAAACGAAAAAAAAGATGCTGAAATCCAAACTCCTAATTCACAAGGATGGATTTGTATTAAAGGCTTTTTTTTTTAAAGGGGGAGCCTGTTGTCCTGTTACCACTATGCTCGCTAAAAACTGCTCTGTGCCTGTAAGGTGGCCATAGGATACCTCACCAATAACAGATCAAATCCACTGTCCTCTCAGGTCTCATCCAGCATAGAACAGAACAGAATCTGGGACTTGTTTTGCATTTCCATTTTTTGCTTTGCAACTTTTCAAATTAATAATAATAAAAAAATAAAAAAAAATTGGAAAAATTCAAGATTTTCAAAATTCAAAATGTACACATACATAGTAATAACAGCAAATAACCTTGATGGCTAGACATTTACCGAATGTCTGCTTTATGTTGACATGTTTTTTTACGCATCCTCTCATTTTTGTAGGATGTTATGGGGCTTTGAACTTTAGGTGCGATTTTTCACATTTTTATTTAAAAAAACCCACAAAATTGCGCTATTGAGGGACCTGCTCAGATTTCAAGTCACTTTGAGAGGCCTAAATAATAGTAAAGCCCCATAAATTAACCCATTACTACACCCCCTCAACGTATGTAAAACACCTTTTATGAAGTTTGTTAACTCTTTAATTGCTTTACAGGGGATAAAACTAAATCAGGTGCAATTTTAAAATTTTACTGTTTTTGGCTAAACGAATGTGTTTTTCAAAAAATGTACACATTGTACACAGGGCATGGAGGGGAAGCTGCGCCATTCCGAACAGATTTGCACTGTCACTTTATAATGGCTATATATTTTTATTTTCCTTCCTTTTTGTATTTTTGTAGGGCTGTATACAATACCATGATAACAATATATTGGGGCAGATTTATCAAGTGTCTGAAAGTCAGAATATTTCTATTTGCCCATGGCAACCAATCACAGCTCCCCTTTAAACTATTCATGAGCACTGGTAAAATGAAAGCTGAGCTGTGATTGGTTGCCATGAGGACTTTCAGGCACTTGATAAGTCTGCCCGATTATCTCTATTCTATTGATTACGCTGATACCTCATTTATAAAGTTCTTTTTATATATCTTTACAATTTTACTGAAATAAAGAGAAAATCTCATTTATTTTCATATCATCATCTTTTCGGAGACATAACTTTAATATTTCTTGGTTGACAGAGCTGGTTTAGGGCTTATTTTTTACATGTTGAGTTGTACTTTTCAGTGGTACCATTTTGGCGCACATAACTTTTTTGATCACTTTTTGGAACATTTTTGTTAAGGTATTTTATGAAAAATTAACATTTTTGGATATTTTTCAGGGTTTGTTTTCATACCGTTCACCGAGTGGGTCCAATAAAGTTACAGATTTATTGTACAGATTGTTATGGACGTGACGATTCCAAATATGTGGGGGGGTTTTGGTGCTTTTGTGTTTTTTGTACTTTAAATGTGTATAGGGAATGTGGGTGTTTAGGGGACTTTCAATTTAATTAATTAAAAAGACTTTATTAAGTGCTTAGAAATGTTTTTTTTTCCTTTTACAGGTTGGCTTGAACCAGCAATGCTCTGAACGCTTGTTCAAGCTCTTCTTCACATAACACAGTGTAAAACAAATGTATTAACTTATTTTTCGGATTATAAGGCGCACAATCAATAAATGGCTGCTAAAACGTCTAGGTTCATATATAAGGTGCACCGGACTATTAGGCGCACCATGAATATAGAAGGTGCATTGGATTATAAGGCGCACCGGATTATAAGGATGAATGACCAGCAGGTGGCACAGACCTGTGCACAGTTCAAGGCAGCTGTTGTCTGTAAGTACGGTTCATATATAAGGCGCACTGGATTATAGTTTTTGTGCGCCTTATAGTCCAGAAAATATGGTACATTGTGTTATGTAGCACAGTGAGCATGCTGAGTGTGTTACACCCGGGGCCTGCTAGGACTAGGACTAGAACTAGAGCAGAAGCCCCTTAAATACCACCATGTGTGACCGATGCTTGTAAGGGGTTAACAGAGGCGGTTGTCGGCTGTAATATACAATGTGAAAAGTCCCTGCCACCCTTGACGTACTACTACGTCTAACGTTGGGAAGGGGTTAAAGCAAGATTATGAAAATTAATAGCAGCTCTAAATCAGTATGTATTAAAAAGGCAAATACAAGAATGAATCCCTAATAAAAGACCAACATATAAATGAAATAGCGGCCTATACATAATACACCATGGCAGTGGCATCTCTGAAGAAACATGTACACAAACTATACAAATAGCAAATAGAATAGAAATTAGGAAAAAGGGATGTGGATAAGTAACTGCTACATACATCCCCTCTATAGGAATGCATTACTGCATGGGACATTATTCCAGAATAATGGGGAACATATTGTTAAAATAAAATGTATCAGATTCAAGTTAATATCTGACAAATAATTATTGGACTGTAGGAGCAGAACAAGTCTGGTAATTGAGGTCGCCTCATGTACCGTCTACCATAATGTCTTTACCTTTGACACAGTAAAAGTCCGACGTTGGCTCCCAATGAAAGGGGCTGGTTAATTGAAACCCGACCAGATTTATGTCTTGTTCTAATTAGCATAATGTGTCTTGTGTTGTCATTGCCTTTTACTTCGTCTAAAGACATCTGTGTTTAGATGTCAGGACCAGCTTTTCTCTGCTTTAAGTTTCCATGACTTTTTTTTTTTTTTTTTTCTTGTTAAGAAAAAATAAAATTCTGTTTATTATGAAAACCTCCTTATAACATGAACCCCTTCCAATGCCCCAGTGAAAACCATAGCCGGCACATGCCTCACAAGCCTCTTTTATTGCCGTGTTTCTGGCCTTATGATAATGCGTGGACATATTGAGGATGTTGTGTCTCTCTCCATTACTCTCTTCTGTGTAATGTTGTGCAGCTTTTACCTTAAAAAGAAATTGTTTAGGAAACTTTCTTTTCATGTGAGCACAAAACCTACAAGCCAAGAGCAATACCATTAACAAATTAAAAAGTGAACCTTCTACGAAATTCTTAGTCCCAAAGGAGAATTACATGTGAAAACCCATTTGTACAACATTTTGAAATGCTTGTTATAAAAACTGAATTAAATACATTTTTTTTTAGTAATTTCTTTTACAAATTTCTTTTTTAAATGATTTTTAAGGACCCTTTAATAAAAAAACACCAGTAAAAATATCATGTGCTTTATTTATTTTTTAAATGAACCCCCAAAACATCCCAAAAACATCAGCAACAAAAAGATTTTGCAACACAAAGTTTCCATTGTGGTGTTGCTCTATTATTCCAGAGTTCTTATTTAATTCTGTCTTGAATTAATTTTGGAAGTTAAAAATAAAATACATTTACAAATATCCATTTATAAAGTGTTAGCCCATCAATTACTTCTACATTGAAAGTCCTGAAAGTCATTTTAATCCTTCTGCCCCACAAATACCTTTGTAAAAAAAAAAAAAACCACTAGAGGAAATTGATCCAAGTTGAATCAAGAAATGGACAGGTATATTTAGAGTAGAGTCTTTATATCCATGGAAAGGTCGGATTGGGAAGTTGGATACGGTACATTTTAATGGGTTCCAGAAGCAAAAAAGGGAATAAAATTGTGCATGTTACTTGTAGTGTTCATCGCAGTATTCACTACTGTGTGCAGCCTGTTGTACACAAACATAGCAAATAGACCCAAGCTATACAGTACCGGACAGACTCACCCCTTATCCTATACATCTCCTGCATTGCCCAAATCGTCCTGAAAGGTTCCCTTAAATGAGCACTGGAAGCTCCTCCCTCCACTTCTCCCTTGGATCCAATACCATTTCTTTGGTCTTTTTTACATTTAGTATCAGGCCATTTCTATCACTGCACCCAAGGAAGTCATGGATGGCTTGTCTGTACTCTGTGTCACTTTTTCCACGGATGCACCGTACATCCACAATCATGTTGGATGCATGGATATTTCTCAGGATATATAACAAATGTACAATGCGAATGCGGTGTGCCTGTAACCTAAAGCAGTCAGCGTGCCATCATATATATCAGTTGACATCAGTTTTTTCCTAGCCTCAGTTCAGCACAACTGATGCAATGAGGATATAGAAGATTCCAATCCTAAAACTAACTTTACCTCAGAGCATAACCATAATACATAACTGAGATCAGATTGCTAAACTAATTAAAGAATATTAATCTTTTAACAACATAGGCAGTCCCCGGGTTACATAGAGGATAGGTTCTGTAAGTTGAATTTGTATGTAAGTCGGAACTGTATATTTTATAATTGTAATCCCAGACAAAAAATTTTTTGGTCTCTGTGAAAATTGGATTTGAAAATGTTGGGTTGTCATAAGAACCAGGATTAATAATAAATCTTCATTACAGACGCCTGTGATAACTGTTACAGCTGATTATTGTAGCCCAAGGCTAAAGTACAGTAATTTCCCAACATCCAGAGGTCCGTTTGTAACTATGGGTCGTATGTAAGTCAGGTGTTCTTAAGTAGGGGACCGCTTGTACACAACCTTCACAGATGCATACCTCACCCAGTCCTCTGTGGTGGTTGTATGTAGCACCATATTCATGATGTCACATAAGGTCCTCCGTTCTCATTACAGTTCTCTGTAACAAATCTCTGAGGTTTTTCTATAATGTACTTAGATCCACATTAGGAACAAGGCTGTTTTTGCAAAAGTGTCCTTCTTGGTGCCATTTTGTGCAAATTGTTACAATGCAACAATATGAAAGTGAGTTGTTCTGACGATGGCATCCCCTCCACTATAAGAGAAGGGTTTACCCTGTGTGGTCACAGCGCTGGCACCGCACTCATGCTAGCCCTTGTTTAGGAGTGGAGCTGGCGATGAATCCTGCCATACATTTATTATAGAGATGAAGGAGCTGTAATCACTCGCCTCCCAGGTGCCACGTTGACCACTTTTCTATGGTTGTTCTCTTCTACGCTCCTATTGGCTCCTATTGTGTGGAGGATGTTACCAATGACCATCTCTCTACTTAAAAAATGCCTTTTTTTAACTTTTTTTTTTTCGCGTATGTTTTACGGGAAAGCACCTCTGTCTCTCTGCTCTCTCTTCAAGTTCAACATACTTTTCACTAATGAACAGATCTTTTAACAATGTTTTTTTTTTTAAACCCTGGTAATATTTCACAGATGCATCTCGGATGCTTTATATTTTCACACATGGGTCATATTCTGGAGTTCACTCACTCCTCAATAGCACATGGAATATATTGTGTTTTCTTTCTTGGCCAGCGATTTCTGTGATCTGTACACTACAGCCTTATCCATCCCGATGAGCAGAACATAGATAAAACATAAGTGTTTGATTACTAAGCTTGACATGAGGCTTTTTAGAGCAGCTTTACAAAGTCCTGACATTGGTGTAAACCTTCTCTTTGGCTCCAGATGTATTAACTCCAAAATAGCGCAAAATTATATTGGGTTCCAACAAAAATAGGATGTTTACTACTTTCTGCTCCTTTATGGGTTTGACGACACAGCTTCTTGTTGCCTGCCGTAGGGAGACATGGAAATACAGACCCACACCCTACAAATGATGTCGTCCTAGAAATAAGCAGGGAGAAGGGAAGTTGTTGGCAGGGGGCAATACATAAGGTAGAGAAGACATTTGGACCAAAGTAGAGAAGAAACGGCCAAGATGGGACATTTGAGGAGAATTCCCACCTACCCACTACTATATGCAAGCAAGTAGGTCACGGTAGGCCTGTGGGGGTCAGAAGAAGACCCACGGCCTTTGGCATAAGGTCAGTCAGTGACCTGTAAGAATCACCAGCAGCAGCGCATGTATTGCGCAATCGCCACTGTATGCGATGCGGCGCGCTGACAGTGGCCGCAGTGGGGCTTATTCACAGCGCTGGTTGAATGAGGGGTGTGTCGGCCGGCCCCCTCATGAATACGGCCGACTGCTAGGGAACTTGTACGACGACCCAACCTCTTATTTGATAAGAGGTCAGATCGTTTAAAACTAAATATAAAATCACAAATTTTAATAAAAATTCAATAAATATAAAGGGGCTGGGGACAGGATGAGGAGGAGCTAATTTGGGGGGGGGGGGGTGTTTCGGGGGGTGACAGGTCCTCTTTAAATAATTTTTTCGGACAACGCGTTTTGAGGACGGAACTTCCTCTTCATCAGGTCCAATATAAAACAGTGTACACTGAAGAGTAAATATAGCAAGAAAAACATACGAATAAATAAGTATTAAGGCTTAAATAAATGGTTTTAGGAAAGATGGAACATAATGCAGGGGCAAGGACAAAAATGTACCAATAGGTAAAATCTATGTATAACTTGATGGACGAGTATTTTTACAGTAAAGTAATTAGATAATTTAGTTGAATATAAGTACAGAATATATTTGTACAAGCAAAAATATGTAATAAAAAAATATACCGTATATAAAAATATATCATAATATACATTGTTAATTATGGATTCATGTAAACAGTAGCGACATTACTGGCAGTGGAATTAATATTATAAAGTTCAAAGTAGCATACTATGTTGCCTGATAGCATACTAGCATAGTATAATTTACCACCAGGGTATTTAAACATGGCAGAGCCCATGAGCTGAGCTGTTAGGTGCTGCAATAGGGTTCGGCCATGGCACTGAATAGGTTAACTGCTGCAATTGGTGGCAGCACTGACCACGGCAGTGTTAGCCTGTATAATAGAGCTGACATATGGGAGGTTGTAGCTGGTGTTACTAGCCTCAGCTTCTCAGTGTAGTAGAAACCATTGATACATATATATAATTAAATACAATAAAATATTTGATACAATAAAACATCTGTTTGCTTAATCTCACCCGGGGCTTTTATAGACTGCAATAGCAGTGGTAATCTTTCTTCAGAACCGGCCCAGCATGTCATATAACGGAGCGAGCTTACTTTTAATGGCCATACTAAATCTCTGCACAAATGTACTCGTGCTGCCAGGCGTTTGGGCATCTGAAGCGTGCGCGCACGCCAGTACAAATATCTGAAAGTATGTAAAGGGTTCCTTTCACAAGCAGAATTCCAAAACTACATAATAATTCCCATTCAAAAAGTTTTTGGCCATTTGTTCTTAGATGGAAAATTACAGGTAAAGCCGTCCACAAAATTTCTGTAGCAATTCATTTACCGATCACTGGCCATAAAATGTCATTATTATTTCTGGAGTTCATGTTTGTTTTGATATAGTGACAGGAATCTGTATCCGTGGGTGTGCCTTACTCCCATTATACCCTGCCAAATGTTTGTACTTTGGGCTAAATCCGAAACCATCAGCATGGGCCAAAGAACTGGAACTAGGAGTATGGTAAGGTAGAGGAGGGAGGGCAACATGCATGATCAAAATGGTGCAAATTTTTGCCTCTACTCTTCTTTCCTTGATCACTGAGACCACATAAAGGGGTTTTCCAAGACAAGTTAACCACTTCCTTACCGGGCCCTTTTCCATTTGTGAGTAGACAAATTCTACTTTCTAATGGCAGCATTTTATATTTTGATCAGTATACAGGGAACCTGGAAAAAAATTCCAAATGTGCCAGGATTGCCAAAACCCCCCCACAGTTGTTCCATTTTCCTACGGGCTTTGTTTTTACATCTTTTCCTGAGCGTTACAAATGACACTTCCCTTTCATTCATTGAGTCCATGCAATCACGGAAATACCAAATTTGTATAGGTTTGTTAGGTTTTAATACAAACAAAAAAATGAAAACCTGTTTTAGAAAAATACATTTTTAACTTTGCTGTAGTTGGATGCTAACAGTGTCGATTTGGTCATTTGGGGACTATTTTCTGTTACGGGGAATAATTGTTTTTATATTCTGAGACGCAGTGATACCTAACATGTTTTTTATTTTGATATGTGTTGTAGGAAAGGGCGGGTGATTTGAATTTTTATAATGATATTTTTTTTAACTGTTATTTCAGGCCCCCTAGGGTACTTTAACCCTAGGAGGTCTGATTACTCGTACAATATACTACATTAAAACTGTATTGCAGTATCGTGTGAATATACTGCTTCTGTATTACAGTCTTTCTATGGCAGACTGTGATATAGACTGCCTAATGACTGCTATGGGAGCCTCCAATGATGTCACTGGGTGCGCCGACCGGTAGCAGCGCTCATGAGCAGAGCAGATAGGTGTTGCAGTTGGGTTCGTCCACGGCACTGAATAGGTTAACTGCTGCAATGGGTGCCATCACCGACCACAGCAGTTACCGGCAAGTGTTAGCCTGTATAATAGAGCTGATATCCGGCGCATAGAGGGCTCAGCCTGTGACCTCTCTCCATACAATCCTTACTGCTGTTCACCCTATAGTACAATACTAAGGAAGTGACCAGTATCATCTTTAGACTGTGCCAGGGTTGCTGCTGTGTCGGGGTGGGGGCATCCAGTGGGGTTCCCATCTGTTTTGGAAGTAGGTAAGTAAGAAAGGTTTTTGGAAGGCCCAGTAAGACCCAGAGATAGATGGTAGAATAGATGGTAGTATCAGGAACTTTGTTATTTGGTGTAATAGTATGTCTCAACTTCAACGTATTTCAAGGTCAAAATTATCCCTTTTCAAGATATCAAAGACTCCAGATATTCTCCAAAGTGAGTGCAGGAGAATGGAGGAGATATTATTTTGTGCAATTCACATGAGATTTGAAGGATTGTAGTTTCTACAATGCTATTGGCCAATACAAATGCTCCCCATCGCTTTATAGTCGCTAAATGAAAAGCAATAAACAGGATTTTCTGCCTCTTACAAGTCACAGATATAAAAGATACCGGACGCTTCAGCCTCCATTTTCGCTGTCTTTATCGGTTTACGCTCCTATCAGTTTTGTGAGAGATCTGGCAGATCCTAAGTACAGCACCTACTAAATTATCTTATTCTCTGCCAAAAGAAAATGCTGTTTTCTAGGGTAGAAATGTCTGGTATGACAGAGTGCGTGATACACTCCTTATCCGCCAGCGTGTGTACACAGAGAGCAGAGCGCTGCATGCGTGACTTTCACTTATTCTCCATACAAAACACATTATATACTAAAAATATACATTTTTGGAATATGACTGTGATATTTGCTAGTTCCCAGCAGGTCAATGTCAGATTTATAATTTTAGGATTATTTGTAATGGACCATGTCCACGGCTTAAAACTTTTTCCAGTGCTGGGTTATGAAAACCTTATTGATGGCAATGAGCTTGTGACCATCAGTGTACACAACTAAGGGCTGGGTAAGACGCGGGGGTGGGAATCTTCATGGGATTAAGGCTACATTCACACAAACGTATGGGCAACGTATATACGCCATATACATGTCCCCAATACTCCGCAATGGCCTCACGGCGCCGCACGGGAGCGGTATGGTGCAGCACACGTGCAACATCCTATCGTTCCGTAGCCCGTAGAAGGATAGGACATGGAATACGGTGCTGAGCCCTATGTTACTCTATGGAGAGGGGCGGGGGGCCCTCCTCCTCTCCCCGGATCCGATGTATGCCCGTCGTATTATGGTACGGTGGGCATACATCGTGTTAACGTAGCCTAAGTAAGTAGAGAGGAGCTCAACATTGGCATTGCAAAGTCCCCAGAAACAGTAATATTTAACATGGTGCCAATTGTAACCCTCTCCCCTTTATTCTTGGGGTCAGTACGATCACAGAGATACCAAATTTATATAGGTTTTTTTATGTCTTAATAGATTTAAAGGGATATAGGATCGCACCTACATACCTGGTGGGGATGCCCCATAATTAAACAGTTCTGGCAGGCGGTCTGGGACCTATATACCAAAGTAAGTGGGGAAGTGATTTCTCCTTCTCCGGAATTAGCTTAATCATCGCTATTCCCATATTCTGTTACGAAAGCTAAGAAAGGACTTCTCCGACATTTTCTAGGTGCAGTCTGTACGGTTATAACACACCATTGGAGGTCCCCTTCCCCTCTGTCTAGGGCACAATTTGTGGATCGTCTCAATCATATTATGTGAATGGAAGAGCTTCCGGCTTTAGACAATGATAAAATCAGCACATTTCCGAAGGTTTGGTGTACCCGGTCTACATTTCTGACCTCAGCAGCCATGACCTCTTGTCATTTTTTTGCAGGATAAGATGATGTTTTCTTTGCTCTCATTATGAGGACTGTACGACATTTGATCACTTTATCTCTGCCAGCTCATGAACCCTCTCCATACTACACTTGCTGCCTGCGGACGTACTGCGATTTGAGGGAAGGTGTTTAACTACCAACCCCCTCAGGTAAGGTATGAATATCTTTTGTAGAATTCCCTCTTTTATGTGAAATCTCACCGTTTCAGCTATAAAAAAAAATATCTAATGTCAAGTGAAAATGAGCAGAGAAGAGTTTTTGCCTGCATTCATCTACGCATGCGCCACACTACCTAGGGCATGTTGTCAACGTAGTGTGGTGCATGCGCAGACGAATGTGGAGAACTTGCGGCCAGCACTGCTTCATCTGCGCATGTCTGACCGCGCAGGCGCGAGAATGCCAGACGCGGTCAACGAGAGTTGCGGCAAGCAGGCGGGATGTGAGTAGGTGACGTCAACAGTAGGGCCGAGCAAGGGGGCGTTGAAATGAAGACGAAGGGCGGATGAGGGGCGGTAATATTGATTTGAAAATGCGGCAGTGAGGAGACGTTTCCCGAGGGTGGGGGGGAATATACTCCTCTTCAACCCCGCCCATTTGGCGACTGGAGTAGTCACACTGCACAGGTCTTTCAAAGGTAAAATATAAGTTATCTTTTTCGATGTAAAGCCGATTCTTGCGATAAAAGATGTTTAGCAGTGTACATGCAATGCTCTATGGGGAAGTGTGGAGGGCTAAAATCGAGGTCTCCGGGTGACAGGTTCCCTTTAAGTAAGACTGAATGACTGTGTGGGCTCAGTATGGCATGCTGGGCAATGAACGTTTTCTGAATCCTTTTATTCTCTTCTGCAATATTCACATTAACACAGTAGCCGACAATTCTGGATTTAATCACACAACACAGAGATGAGGCGCTTCATGCCGTATAATGTATAACGTATAAGAAGCTCCGCTAGTGGAAAGGAAATTCGGCCGAAACCTTTTTTGTGGTCTCCTTGTTTTGTCTTTTTAAAAGCTGCTAAAGGAGAAGCTGGTTACTGGTTACTTATTCGCTCTTTGTTTTTGCATCCAACTGTGTCGAAATCCTACTGAAAAAAAAAACAAAACAAAAAATATTTTGGATGAGGGTTGAGTCACATTTCTATCCCATCTCTGCCCTTCTGTGAGCTGGAGCTCTTCACAAGAAGCTATGTCAGGACCGCGGCCTCTTTAATGAAATCATTTTGTTTGTCTCCACGCCGGTTACTTTACATCACGCAACATTTATTTACATCATCTGCTGTTGTGTGTGTCCGAAATGCTTGAGATTAGGGAAAGAGAGTGCGGTGCATCCCATAGACAATACAAGGCATGTAATAAACAATCTACACGTGTTACATTGACACTTGTCACTAGATTTAGTCAGGGATCTGTATCTTTTAAGCTCTTTTGTCGGATTTATTATATCGACTTTGGACAAAAATGTAACAACCACTTCCTATTTTTTTTCCTGCGTTACTAAGACACTGGATTGTGCCTAAATTTGCAACATTTTTAAAAGCCGTCAAATTCCGTCTAACTCCAGACTTGCAAATATGTCACAGATGGGCAGAGGCAGTATTTTAGAGACGCAGATTCCTCTTGTGCCACCTCCATGTGTGCACAGCAGCTATAGCCTGAGCCAGGCAATAGCACAATTTTATGCCAGGCAGGGACGTACAATCACACCAGAGCATTTGGAGTAACATCAATGTCCCCCAGAAAACTGATGTAAGTGCAATGACACATCCCCCATAGTCTATGCACAGCACATGTAATGGATTCTCAGAAACACCTTTTGCCACAGTGATAATTGGAGTTTCAAAATTTTTTGCTGTAATTATCAATAAAGCTTCATTGCAGACACCTTACAGCTGATCATTACAGCCTGAGACTATAGTAATAGTAACACCAGAGGTCACAGTGGGCAGAGGGGTCGTCTTTAACTAGGGGTTGTCTGTAAGTTAGGTGTCCTTAAGTAGGGGACCGCCTGTGTGTTGAATGTTTGTATGTGTGTGTATATGTTCTATATGTGTGCATTAGTATATAAATGTGTGATTGTAATTTGCATGTGTAAGTATACAAATATTTTGCATAAGTGGGAAGGGGGTCCCATTCAGCAGCCAGCTGTGGGGCCCTGCCTCTCCTATTTACCCCCTGGGTGCGGGGCTCTGATTACTCTCTGTGATACTAACAGCCTGTGCACCTGTGTGATATAACGAGCCGTGCACCTGTGTGATATAACGAGCCGTGCACCTGTGTGACCATGGTCAGATTTCTGTCCACTGGAAGTAACATAGAAGCTTCCTATAGAATGACAGCAAGCAGAGATCTAAAAAACCAGGAGGAACTGATTCTGAAACAATATTGGAAAATGGTATAACTTTTTATCCTTAAATTATTAATATTAATTTGCTGAAATGATAATACCCTTTTAATTACAGAACTTCCACTTGGAATATTTGACCTCTAGATAGTAAAGAAGTCAAAGATTTGGTAACCTGGAGCCCATTGTGTGATGAAACCTTGAGGGATAAATATTACTTTAGACCTTGTAGATGTTTATTGCTCTACTGCATCCCCACTGCATAAAGAAGCAACTTTACAAAACTTTACTACAGTTACGATAAGTCTCCATGGTGACAGACAACAGCGTGTAGTCTGATCTTGTAGACTTTTTCTCTTTCTTCCATTATTAATTTTATGTTATCATTAGAGATGAGCAAATCTATGTGTAAATTTGGTACAAATCAGCCAATTTTGTGGCACTGAATTTTTTTCTAACTCGCCTTCAACAATCCAGTGTTGCTCAAATTGTCCTGAAAATTAGTATGTAACCCCCCTTTGTCCCCTTTAAAGACTGATTTTCAATATAAAAAGGTCCTATCTTGTTCTGTTCATTTTCATTAGGGTTATTGTTAGGGTTGGTGTTAGGGTTAGTATTAGCGTTAACCCTAATTCTAACTCTAACCTTGACCCTAGCCCTAATGAAAAAAGTCTAATTAAGCTAAGCTGAGTGTATGTATGTATATGTATGTATGTGTGTGTATGTGTGCACGTATGTATGAGTGTGTGTATTGTATATGTGTATGTATGTGTGTGTGTCAGGGTTAGTATTAGCGTTAACCCTAATTCTAACCCTAACCTTGACCCTAGCCCTTAATGAAAAAAATTATCTAATTAACCCCTTAAGGACGGAGGGTTTTTCGCCTCATTTCTCGCTCTCCAACTTCAAAAATCCATAACTTTTTCATTTTTCCGTGTACAGACCTGTGTGAGGGCTTATTTTGTGCGTAACAAATTTTACTTTCCCGTAATGTTATTTATTTTAACATGCCGTGTACCGCGAAGCTGCAAAAAAATTCAAAATGTGGAAAAATTGAAAAAAAAACGCACGTGCGTCACGTTCTTGTGGGCTCAGTTTTTACGACTTTCACTCTTCGCTCCAAATAACACGCCTACTTTATTCTTTGGTTCAGTGCGATCGCGGAGATACCAAATTTATATAGATTTTATTGTGTTTTAATACATTTTCAAAAATTAAACGAATGTGTACAAAAAAGAAAAAAAAAATTTTGCCATCTTCTGACGCTAATAACGTTTTCATACTTTTGCGCACGGAGATGTGTGAGGTGTAATTTTTTGCGAAATGAGGCGACGTTTTCATTGCTACCATTTTGAGGTCTGTGCGACATTTTGATCATTTTTTTTTTCATTTTTTATGTTATGTAAAAAGGTGTAAAAGTCGCATTTCGGACATTTGGGCGCCATTTCCCGCCTCGGAGGTCACCGCCGGCCGTAACTGTTTTTATACTTTGATAGATCGGGCATTTTGGGACGCGGCGATACCTAATATGTCTGTGATTTTTACTGTTTGTTATGTTTTATATCCGTTCTAGGGAAAGGGGGGTGATTTGAACTTTTAATATTTTATTAATTTTTTTTATTTTTTAAACTTTTTTTTTTCTTTTTTTTTTTCACTATCTTTTAGACCATCTAGGGTACATTAACCCTAGATGGTCAGATCGCTGCTACCATATACTGCAATACTTCTGTATAATACTTCTGTATTGCAATATATGGCATTTTTGCAGCACATTCATTACAATGAGCCACTGGCTCATTGTAACGAATCTGCAGCTGCCAGATAGCCTCGTGTCAAAAGAAGACACGAGGCTACCATGGCAACCGATCGCCGCCCCCCGATGACGTTCGGGGGCGTGGCGATCGAAAAAAAGATGGCGGCGCCCGCGCGCCGCCGTCTTTTAAACGCCGCCGGCGACTTTGCAAGCACCGACCGCGGTTATTAGCGGTGGGGGTTTTGTGCAAAATGCAAAAACCCCCACCTCTGTATGAAGAGGACTCAGCCCGTGAGCCCTCTTCATACATCCCTTATACCTCTGCGCCGTAGAGCTACGGCGCAGAGCGTTAAGGGGTTAAGCTAAGCTGAGTGTATGTATGTATGTATGTATGTATATGTATGTGTGTGTGTATATGTACGTGTATGTGTGCATGTATGTATGAGTGTGTGTATTGTATATGTGCATGTCTATGTATGTGTGTGTGTATGTCTGTATGTATGTGTGTGTGTCAGGGTTAGTTAGCGTTAACCCTAATTCTAACCCTAACCTTGACCCTAGCCCTTAATGAAAAAAATTATCTAATTAAACTAAGCTGAATGTATGTATGTATGTGTGTGTATGTGTATGAATTTACGTGAGTGTGTATATGTATGTCCGCTTAAGGAATCTGCACCGTTGCGTTGACAATCACCAAATCCTGCACAGCCGCACTCTGAGATTCAGGGAACGACATAGACTAAGTTTTGAGTCGAAATTTTAACCCTGCACTTTCCAAAATCCACTTATTAACCACCATATACAGGAGCCATTGTCTGCCGCTGCTGTGGCAGTTAGCTACCAATCACATCTCAGCTCCTATTTTGCTATGTGTGAGGTAATATGGATAGAGAGAGAGAGAGAGATACATAGATAGATATTGAAGTTAAAAAACAGCACTCTAGGTAGACTTCAGATAGGTGAAAAAAGCTCAGAAAGAGTAAGACAGACAAACAGATAGATAGAGATAGAGATACATGGAGATAGATAGACATAAAGATATAAAAAGAAAATTTAAAAGCAGCACAAGTGTCAAAAACAACAAATGACAAATAAATGGTGGGTGCACCGACAAAAAGTGCCGGGAGTCAAGATGAATTATGATAATTATACAACTGAAAGGGTCAGGAGAAGATATCTGGACAAATTATACCCAATAAGAATCTAACTTGTCCTCAGCATCTAATGTGTTGGTAGAGAATAATAAAACCCTGACAGGATTGTACAGGCCACGGACTTCTCTAGAGCTTCCCCAGCGATATCAGATTATTGCTGCGATTAGGTTTTACATTGTAACCAGAACTTCCTCTATAAGTCCCATTAACCAGTCAGAACATTTTATGGCACTTACTTTGTTTTATTTCTCGTTACTTTGGCAAAATATTAATAAAAATATACTTTTACATATTTTAAATGACTGGAACTGGTTACTAATAGCAGGAAAGTGACAGGATCTGTTCTGTCTCTTGTTTATTTAGCTTTTACGCAGTTAATGTAACCCCCGTAAATAGGTTGTTACATTTATTGTAGCGGTTATAGTGATAGCGGCCGTGTGTTCTTCAGTCGCTCTCAATGCGCTGGTCACATACTGAGTTGTATTTGTTTTTTAGCTTTTTTTTAAAGCTTAAATATGTAAATGATCGCTGATACATTCGGAAGGGGTTGTTAACCCATCCCTTCCATGCTCCAGGGAAATTGATGCAATTACTAATTTCAGAAGCAGTAAAGGACGTGGTAAAGAAATTAAATAGCCTAAACCATTCATTTTTGGGATAATTTTAGGAGTTATATAAGTGGCTACAGGACCTACAAACATATTAAAGATTAGAATCTCGTCTTTCAGATTGAAGGTTTGTGTTTCTGTGATAAAGATTCAGTTGCTTTACGTCTTTTAACTTCCTCCATCTCTGGTTCTGTAGCTCAGCCTCGTTCCTGATGTGATATGAAAGATGAGGTTCTTAACATTTAAAAGCATGTTTCTAGGTGCTGTAGAACTGGACTTCCGCTACAGCCTCTAAACTTGACTCATCTTAGGCAGTTGTAACTCTTCTCTGCTCTGCTCATTGTCACATGACACATAAAAGAGGGAACTCTAGAATGGACATTTCACAACCTCCTGACATATTTCTAGGTGCTATAGAACTGAAGATAACTCCCCCTGCAGCCTCTAAACTGGACTCTTCTCTGGCAAATATGACTCTTCTGTGCTCATTGTCACATGACTTTGGTAGAGATTTTTTTTTTTATATTTATGGCCGACATTTTACAAGAGGGAATTCTAGAAAGGACATTTCATACCCTGCTAGTATCTGGTGACAGTTTCCCCAAAGCTCTCAAACATACCCTGAAAACTCATCTGTTTAGGTGTAACTGCACTACTCTGCTCCCTCACCTTGTGTCTCCATCTTCCCTCCCTTGTAGATTGTGAGCCCTCGGGGGCGGACGCTCTGATGTATGTGAACCCCTCACTGATTGTACAGCACCATGGAATGAATGCTGCTCTATGAATAAATAATAATAATAAGGCTTCATAAATGTATTTCCTATTATTCCTTTTCATCTATATTCTCGATTGGTAGTTTCTTCTAATGATTTATGTATTGATGTATATTATATGGTATCTATATCGGAGAATGGTTCAGGGATTGAAAAACATGGCTGATTTCTTCCAAAAACAGCGCCACCCCCGAGTATGGTTCGTGCTGGTATTGCAGCTCAGCTGTGTAGAAATGCATGGAGCTCGCTGGCAGCACCACACGTTACCCATGGTCAGTAGTGGAACTGTTTTTGGAAGAAAGCAACAATGTTTCATTGGATATTCCCTTTAATAATTGATACTCTAGTGATACTATCACTCGCTGCTTCTCTGTACATGAGCTGCCGGTACCTGGTACTTATAGTATGTGGGTGGTCAGATTGGACTGTTCTGGTGGTTCTGGCCCGGCAGCTGACTCCCGTCCTGGCTCCTTAGCCGCCTGTTTATTCAGACAGAAGAAAACCACAATGACTTTCCATGAAGCAATGTTGGCACTTCATGCACTTGTCTCAGTTTTAGCAGATTTGCTTTGTTTCGATTGATTAGACTCGTAACATGTGTAACACATAGTGAAAATTCTGATAGTTGTGGCAAATTCTTTTTTATAATTTTTTTTTTTTGCAAGGGAAAGCCAGAACTTATAGAGGCTGAAAAACACTTCAAATCTGGACTTTTGCCAAACTCTCCTGCCGTTACTTCCGAGAGGTCAGGAGATTGCATCAGTAGGGGTACAATTATTTACTTTCCTCTGTTTATGTAGTGAAAACACTTTTTGAAGCGATTTTTATCACGCAGTTGGTCCCTCATTCATCTGTATTTCCTGTAACTAACCTGCCTCGATATGTTTTTGGAGTATCTAAAACACACAGACATGGAGAGAACATACATTAAAGGAAACATTACTCATAAATCCGGGGACGGTGACTTCAGTATCTTCTTATATTTGTTATCTATATCTAACTTTTAAAATTATGCTAATGTGAGTCACAAAGGCTCTAGAGCAGTGGTGGCGAACCTATGGCACGGGTGCCGGAGGTGGCACTCAGAGCCCTTTCTGTGGGCACTCAGGTCATCACCCCAGGACAGAGTTCACCAAACAGGACCAAACCCATCAAAACTTCCTGCTGTCCCAGGCAACTTGGAGAGAACCTATAATGAAAGTCTGAATTTGCCCTTCTTCTTTCAACTGTATTGGTGGCCTCAGGCGGCTGATACAATTGAAAGAAGTGGAAGAACAGGTAGCAGTAAGTTACCGCTTAAAGTGCCACGTTGGCACTTAACGGTAAATAAGTGGATTTTGGTTGTAGTTTGGGCACTTTGTCTCTAAAAGGTTCGCCATCACTGCTGTAGAGGGAGTTACCATAGCCCCTAAGTGCCCCCTCTGACTGCTGTAATCTCATTGCAGCAGGAAGTTTCAGCACACGGTGATACAGAGGAAGTGCTACTGCACTGTGTAACAGCCTGTGAAGCTACAGCATAAAGGGGCTCTGGTAACACCACCCCAGAGCCCTTCTAGTTCATTTGCATAATCCTAAAAGTTGATGTTTAGAAGGAAGGAAGCCATGGATTACACATATAGGAAGATGCCACAGTCCCGGTGCCTGGATCTATGAGTTCTTTCGCTTAGGCCTCATGCACATAGTTTGGAGACGTTGGCTAGCCATTGAAACAACTGGAATAAAGGCAAATGGTTGAATTTATAGGCATCAACTTAAAGGGGTTGTCCAAGACCTAAGAAAAACTGATATGTGGCCCGGATCGGGGCTGATTAAAATCAGAGAGGTGGCGGCACGGGACATCGGGAGGGTCCACGGAGGTGATTACATATTTATGGTTTTAATCAGTTTTTTTAAGGTCTCGAACAACCCCTTTAAAACCTGAAGCCATTTCATTAAAACCAATATATGGTCACATTCAATCTAGATAGATATAGACAGCACTACAGCTATTGTGGGTGTAAGAATTTAGGGGGAAGGGGGTAATTTATCAAAAGCAACAAATGTATTTTACATTTTTCCCAAATCCTGGATTTACTTGCTTTTTATGGCATCATTTATCCTGAAATAACGGCGTCCCCTGCTGATTACAAAGAAAGCTTAGTACCTGGGTCAGCGTGTACCGTATACTCCAGACATGAAGTGTTACCAGTAGTATTACTGTGGGAACTATTACTCACCTGTTCTTAAGGCTCTTTTTGTTGTTTTTAATGAACGTGACTGAATTGCTATAAATTTTTGGAAAAATTACTTTCTATGACGTTGGCCCCTGTGTGTGTGAGATGTGTGTGTGAGATGTGTGTGTGTGAGATGTGTGTGTGAGATGTGTGTGTGTGAGATGTGTGTGTGAGATGTGTGTGTGTGTGAGATGTGTGTGTGAGATGTGTGTGTGAGATGTGTGTGTGAGATGTGTGTGTGAGATGTGTGTGTGAGATGTGTGTGTGTGAGATGTGTGTGTGTGTGAGATGTGTGTGTGAGATGTGTGTGTGAGATGTGTGTGTGTGAGATTTGTGTGTGTGAGATTTGTGTGTGTGAGATTTGTGTGTGTGAGATTTGTGTGTGTGAGATTTGTGTGTGTGAGATTTGTGTGTGTGAGATGTGTGTGTGAGATGTGTGTGTGTGAGATTTGTGTGTGTGAGATGTGTGTGTGTGAGATGTGTGTGTGTGAGATGTGTGTGTGAGATGTGTGTGTGAGATGTGTGTGTGAGATGTGTGTGTGAGATGTGTGTGTGAGATGTGTGTGTGTGAGATGTGTGTGTGTGAGATTTGTGTGTGTGAGATGTGTGTGTGAGATGTGTGTGTGTGAGATGTGTGTGTGAGATGTGTGTGTGTGAGATTTGTGTGTGTGAGATGTGTGTGTGTGAGATGTGTGTGTGTGAGATGTGTGTGTGTGAGATGTGTGTGTGAGATGTGTGTGTGAGATGTGTGTGTGAGATGTGTGTGTGAGATGTGTGTTGTGTGAGATTTGTGTGTGTGAGATTTGTGTGTGTGAGATGTGTGTGTGTGAGATTGTGTGTGTGAGATGTGTGTGTGAGATGTGTGTGTGTGAGATTTGTGTGTGTGAGATGTGTGTGTGAGATGTGTGTGTGTGAGATGTGTGTGTGAGATGTGTGTGTGTGAGATTTGTGTGTGTGAGATGTGTGTGTGAGATGTGTGTGTGAGATGTGTGTGTGTGTGTGTGTGATGTGTGTGTGTGAGTGTGTGTGAGATGTGTGTGTGTGTGAGATGTGTGTTGTGTTGTGTGTGTGTGTGTGTGAGATGTGTGTGGTGTGAGATGTGTGTGTGTGTGTGTGTGTGTGAGTGTGTGTGTGAGATGTGTGTGTGTGTGTGTGTGTGAGGTGTGTGTGTGGTGTGTGTGTGAGATGTGTGTGTGAGATGTGTGTGTGTGAGATTGTGTGTGTGAGATGTGTGTGTGTGAGATGTGTGTGTGTGAGATGTGTGTGTGAGATTGTGTGTGAGATGTGTGTGTGAGATGTGTGTGTGTGAGATGTGTGTGTGAGATGTGTGTGTGAGATGTGTGTGTGAGATTGTGTGTGTGAGATGTGTGTGTGAGATGTGTGTGTGAGATGTGTGTGAGATGTGTGTGTGTGAGATGTGTGTGTGTGTGAGATGTGTGTGTGTATGTGTGTGTGTGAGATGTGTGTGAGATGTGTGTGTGAGATGTGTGTGTGAGATGTGTGTGTGGTTGAGATGTGTGTGTGTGTGATGTGTGTGTGTGAGATTTGTGTGTGTGAGATTTGTGTGTGTGAGATGTGTGTGTGTGAGGTGTGTGTGTGTGAGATGTGTGTGTGAGATGTGTGTGTGTGAGATGTGTGTGTGAGATGTGTGTGTGTGAGATGTGTGTGTGTGAGATGTGTGTGTGTGAGATGTGTGTGTGTGAGATATGTGTGTGAGATGTGTGTGTGTGAGATGTGTGTGTGTGAGATGTGTGTGTGTGAGATGTGTGTGTGAGATGTGTGTGTGAGATGTGTGTGTGTGATATGTGTGTGTGTGAGATGTGTGTGTGTGAGATGTGTGTGTGTGAGAGTGTGTGTGTGTGAGATGTGTGTGTGTGAGATGTGTGTGTGAGATGTGTGTGTGTGAGATGTGTGTGTGAGATGTGTGTGTGTGAGTGTGTGTGTGTGAGATGTGTGTGTGAGATGTGTGTGTGTGAGATTTGTGTGTGTGAGATGTGTGGTGTGTGAGATGTGTGTGTGAGATGTGTGTGTGAGATGTGTGTGTGTGAGATGTGTGTGTGTGAGATGTGTTGTGTGAGATGTGTGTGTGTGAGATGTGTGTGTGAGATGTGTGTGTGTGAGATGTGTGTGTGAGATGTGTGTGTGAGATGTGTGTGTGTGAGATGTGTGTGTGTGAGATGTGTGTGTGAGATGTGTGTGTGAGATGTGTGGTGTGTGAGATGTGTGTGTGTGAGATGTGTGTGTGTGAGATGTGTGTGTGAGATGTGTGTTGTGTGTGTGAGATGTTGTGTGTGAGATGTGTGTGTGAGATTTGTGTGTGTGAGATGTGTGTGTGTGAGATGTGTGTGTGTGAGATGTGTGTGTGTGAGATGTGTGTGTGAGATGTGTGTGTGAGATGTGTGTGTGAGATGTGTGTGTGAGATGTGTGTGTGAGGATGTGTGTGTGAGTGTGTGTGTGAGTGTGTGTGAGATGTGGTGTGTGAGATGTGTGTGTGTGAGATGTGTGTGTGTGAGATGTGTGTGGTGAGATGTGTGTGTGAGATGTGTGTGTGAGATGTGTGTGTGAGAGTGTGTGTGTGAGATGTGTGTGTGTGAGATGTGTGTGTGAGATGTGTGTGTGTGAGATGTGTGTGTGTGTGTGTGTGTGTGTGTGAGATGTGTGTGTGAGAGATGTGT
This sequence comes from Engystomops pustulosus, assembly GCF_040894005.1. Lineage (NCBI taxonomy): Eukaryota > Metazoa > Chordata > Amphibia > Anura > Leptodactylidae > Engystomops > Engystomops pustulosus. The sequence continues at coordinate 85,809,509 of NC_092421.1, forward strand.
GTGTGAGATGTGTGTGTGTGTGTGTGTGTGTGTGAGATGTGTGTGTGAGATGTGTTGAGTGTGTGAGATGTGTGTGTGGTGAGATGTGTGTGTGTGAGATGTGTGTGTGTGAGATGTGTGTGTGAGATGTGTGTGTTGTGTGTGAGATGTGTGTGAGATGTGTGTGTGTGTGAGATGTGTGTGTGAGATGTGTGTGTGAGATGTGTGTGTGTGAGATGTGTGTGTGTGAGATGTGTGTGTGAGATGTGTGTGTGAGATGTGTGTGTGAGATGTGTGTGTGAGATGTGTGTGTGTGAGATGTGTGTGTGAGATGTGTGTGTGAGATGTGTGTGTGAGATGTTGTGTGTGTGAGATGTGTGTGTGTGTGAGATGTGTGTGTGAGATGTGTGTGTGTGAGATGTGTGTGTGTGAGTTATGTGTGTGTGATGTGTGGTGTGTGAGAGTGTGTGTGTGAGATGTGTGTGTGAGATGTGTGTGTGTGAGATGTGTTGTGTGAGATGTGTGTGTGAGATGTGTGTGTGAGATGTGTGTGTGTGAGATGTGTGTGTGTGAGATGTGTGTGTGAGATGTGTGTGGTGTGTGAGATGTGTGTGTGTGAGATGTGTGTGTGTGAGATGTGTGTGTTGAGATGTGTGTGTGTGAGATGTGTGTGTGAGATGTGTGTGTGAGATGTGTGTGTGTGTGTGTGTGTGAGATGTGTGTGTGAGATGTGTGTGTGTGAGATGTGTGTGTGTGAGATGTGTGTGTGAGATGTGTGTGTGTGTGAGATGTGTGTGTGAGATGTGTGTGTGTGAGATGTGTGTGTGTGTGAGATGTGTGGGTGTGTGTGAGAGTGTGTGTGTGAGATGTGTGTGTGTGAGATTGTGTGTGTGAGATGTGTGGGTGTGAGATGTGTGTGTGTGAGATGTGGTGTGTGAGATTGTGTGTGTGTGAGATGTGTGTGTGTAGATTTGTGTTG